>NW_007231858.1:17789-45233 GCF_000164805.1 Carlito syrichta | reverse complement strand
CCGGAGAGGCGCCGCGTTGCGGGAGAGCTGTCGGTAATAAGCGGAATTGGGTCTTAATGGGGTTCGCGCAGATAGGACAGAAATCAAATTAGGGCCTCATTGGCACGCACACGGCGGCGGCGCGGCGGGCCCGCTGGGGCCGAGCGGCGCGGCCGCCCCGGGACGCGCGTCCCGCCCGCGGGAGGCCGAGGCAGGCGGGGACCCCTCGGGCGGCCCCGCCCCGCCCCGCCCGCCCGGCCCCGGGCGGCCCCGGGCGGCCCCGGGCAACCCCGGGCAACCCCGGGCGCGGCCGGGGCGCCAGCATCCCGGGAAGGCCCCGCCCGGGCGCGGGAGGCGGCCGTGACCTTGACCCCGCGCCTGGCGAATGATGGAGCGGCTGAGGACTTGCGCAGCTAGGTCTGTTGGCTTGCTTGGGTTTGTTTTGTTTTTCTCTGTTGATGGAAAAGGGGGGAAAGGGTATTGGCAAAAGGAACCAGGAACCCAGTGGGTGACCATCTTGGTGGTAATATCAGCAATATTGGGCGCCGGCCCTGGGCAGTCCTGAGCTGGGAGGTTGCACGGTGGACAGCCTGACTCCCCACGGGAGGAATCGGAAGCACAGAGAGGTATATTCGTTTACCCAGGGTCACAGTGATCACACTGTGGAACGGACCTCCAGTCAAAAGCTGGGTGACTTTAAGGGTTATGCTTGTGTCTTTTTTTTTTTTTTAACTTTTAAGACAGGGACTTCCTTTGTCGTCCAGGCTGGAGTGCAGAGGTATGATCATAGCTCACTGCTGCCTTCAACTCCTGGGCTCTGGGCTCAGGTGAGCCTCCCACCTCAGCTTCTCAGCTAGCTAGGACTATAGGCATGTGCCACCATGCCCAGCTAACCCAGATAATTGAAAGAAATTTTTTTTTTTTGGTCGAGATGGGGTCTCGCTATGTCTCCCAGACTGGTTTTGAATTTCTGGGCTCCAGCGATCTTCCCGCCTCGGCCTCTCAAAGTGCTGGGATTATGGGCATAAGCCACCACAGCCCAGCCTCCTTATCTGTTTTTAAAAGCACTTATTAGATTCTCAGAGATTGATGAGGCTTTGGTTTCAGTGTAACAATTAGAAAAGTTTTAAGATGACATTTCTTTCCAAGGTTTTTCGATTCAGATTTTTTGCTATATCAGAAGAATCTTATGTCTTACATTTCTCTGCGGTGTCCTTAGAGGGACAGCTCTGGGTGAGCACCACAGCAGCTATCTCTTCTCAAACATCCCACAAAGAATATGTCTACTCCTCAAACAACTCTCCAGTGGAGGCATTGTAACACCCGTTTAAAAAATATTTTATTTTGTTTTTAGTTATGGGCTACATGTGAGGATTTGCCACATAAGTAAATTGAGTGCAGGTGAGGTTTGGACTTCTAGCAGGCCTGCTCTTCCCCTGGTAGTGGACCTGATACCCAGTGGGTGGTTGTGTGCCCCTTCTCTACCCTCCTCTCCTCCCCCATTAGCAGTGCCCAGAGTTTGTAGTTCCACCTTTGTGCTCTCATGCCCAGTGTTTAGGACTCGCTTATAAATGACAGCCTGCTGTATTCTGTTTTTGTTTCGGTGGTGGTTCCCTTTGAATGATGGTCTCCAGCTGCATCCATGTTGCTGCCAAAGACATGGTTTTGTTCTTTTTGGCTGTTGAACTTTCCATTTTTTTTAAGGCTCAGAGAGGTACAGGGACTTACCCAAGATCACACAATGAGTCCATGGTAGAATCGGTATCTAAGTCTTGGTCTGTCTAACCCCAGATCTCACATTATTTTCATGACACTTTTGCCCAAGGCACTAAACAGTGATTGCATCATCTCTCAGAAGCACCAAGAATTAGCATAGTGTGTTCTCCTAGCAATTGGGAGATAGGATGTCTTACTTCCATCCACGATGGAAGTCCACCTTTGCCATCTTCGGGGTATAGCCAGAGTGGAGGAAACTTGGGGTGCCAGTGGTGACAGTTTCAAGCCTGATCTGCCTCCAAGTGGGATCAGACATTTCTTCGTGGCAGCTGGCTGAGAACATTCTAGGGCAGCATTTTCCAACGCATCTTACAGGAAACATGTTCAGAAACATGACATGTTCAGAATTGTTCATGAAACAGCAAGCTCTGTGATCAAATGATCTGGAGATATGTGGGACTGACCAAAGTGAAACCTGCCTCTTTACCGCAAGACTTTTCAGAGCCTTTTGTGTGCTCATAAGCATGTGACTTGTCAAGAGCGTCCATAGTAAGACACGTTTTCCAAACATAATTAACCATGGAACCCTTTCACAGAGCACTGTACAGGCCTGGGGCTCCATGGAACCCACTTTAGGAAACACAACCACGTGTGTTCTGGAACCTGGGCCTTTAGAATTCTGGCTCAGATGGAAGGTAGAGCTTGTCTTCTACATTGCAACCTACTATCTTCTTTCATTAGGAATGACATTTTCTTTTCTTTCTTTTTTTTTTTTTTGAGTCAGAGTCTCACTCTGTCACCCAGGCTGAGTGCAGGGGCATGCTCACAGCCACCACAGCCTCAACCTACTGGGCTCAGGTGATCATTCAGCCTCAGCCTTCCAAGCAGCTGCAACTACAGGCACGTGCCACCACGCCTGGCTAATTTTTAAATTTATTATAGAGATGAGGTCTCACCAAGTTGACCAGGTTGGTCTCGAACCCGTGGGCTCAGGCAATCCTCTCACCTCAGCCTCCCAAAGTGCTGCGCTTATAGACGTGAGCCACTGTGCCCTGCCAGGAGAGACATTTTCAAGTCTGCTAGATTAGAAAAGTGTTCCCAGTTGAATGAGGGAGTGGCGATTGCTCAGGCCTCCCAAAAGCATGGTCCACTACACATTTGGTCACAAACGTTCACAAATGTCTGATCCCATTTGAAGGCAGATCAGGTTTGAAATAGTTAGCACTGGTACCCCAATTTTCCTCCACTCTGGTTATACCCTGAAGATGGCAAAGGTGGACTTTTATTGTGGATGGAAGTGAAATTCTCAAGTAGGTGAAATCAAACTCCATGAGGCGTGTAGCATGGGTACACCCAGCAAAGGGGGAAGTTAGCATTGGGGTGGGTATTACTGGTACTTTGAGGAGACCCAGTTCCTGCCCTTGTGAAGCTCACAGTCTGGTTGAAAGAATAAAAAGCAGACCCTGCCTCTAAAAGTTTATTTTGAAAATTAACCAGGCACGGTGTCTGATGCCTGTAGTTCCAGTTTCTTGGGAGGCCAAGGCATGAGGATTGCTTGAGCCCAGGAGTTGGAGACCAGTATAGGCAACATAGTGAGACTTTGTCTCTACAAAGAAAAAAATTTTTTAAATTAGCCAGGTGTGGTGATGCATGTCCTCAGTCTCAGCTACTTGGGAGGCTGATATGGAGGGATCACTTGAACCCAGAGTTTCAATGCTGCAGTAAGGTAGGATTGTACCATTGCACTCCAGCCAGGGCAACAGAGCAAGATCCTATCTGGAAAATTTTTTTTAAAATAGGAATAAAATACACACACCCAACAGGATAACTGACAGCTGAGCTCCATACATCTGTGACAAAGGCCAAATACAAATATTTTGGAAGCTCAGTTATTCTATTCCCCAAGCACATTTGAAAGTCTTTATTAGATTTTTAATTATAAAATTAATACAATGCCTATTGTAAACACACACACACACACACACACACACACACACACACACACACACGCTTTAGAAAATAGAATGTAAAAAGTTTCCATTCCCATCTCCTACTCCGCCCTTCCTAGAGGTAACCAGTGCTGATGTGGTGTGGTCCCTCCCAGACTTTTCTAAACAAACATGTGAATACAGAATTTTCTTTTTACAAAAAAGTGGGTCATAAGGCACACACTGCTTATAACCTACTTTTTTCACTTAACTATACACTGTGGACCTCTTCTTTCGAATATGCCCAGATCAATCTTCTCCCCTACTCCCAGCTGCCCCCACAAACCCGCTCCTCCGGCGTAAGATAACTGTCTCACTTTGTGAACCCCCGAGGAGGGTAAAGGGTGAGAACCAGGTCCTCTATTAAACACCTATTGTATGCCAAATACACATGTGCCGGGGGCTCGGTACAGATGGAAAAGCGTGCAGATGGAGGGAAAAGTATCCAGGTGGGAAGTCGGGTGACTAATGTCCAATACAGAAAATGTTCCTCTCCCTTTTCAGTGCTTGAAGACCAACCCCTTCTATAAATTATACATGTACCATGATTTATCTGCATGTGCCCAGTCTCTTCCATTTTGAAATGCTTTTTTTTTTTTTTTTTTTTTAGTTGGAGTTTCACTCTGTGGCCCAGGCTAGAGTGCAATGGTCCAATCACGGCTCACCACAGCCTCAACCTCCTGGGCTCAGGCGATCCTTCTGCCTCAGCCTCTCAAGTGCCTGGGTCTACAGGCATGCACCACCACGCCCGGATAGGTTTTTGACTTTTTCATAGACACAAAGTCTCGCTCTGTTGCTCAAGCTGGTCTTAAATTCCTGGGCTCCAGCGATCCTCTCACCTCAGCCTCCCAAAGTGCTGGGATTATAGGCGTGAGCCACTGTGCCCAGCCCTGGAATGTCACTGGCCTGGTGTGACCAGGGCCTAAACCTTAGCGAGCGGCAGCTCAGTTTGTCATGGGTTTTTATCCAGCGTCCCACGCTCCATGTACACCATGACTCTTAAGTTTATCGGCCGATTGCATGACTGCTTCCAAAGGCACTTTGAACTGGAATCACCTGGGGTGAGACCGTTTCACTTAGAAGTGCACAGTCAGACGGCTAAACGTGGCGACACAAATGAGTGACTTGAGCATGTCACCAGCCACTTGTCATGTTCACTCACACGCTCAAGGGGTCGGTGGCAGCTGCCCTGAGCTGGCTGACTGGTGTTTGTCGAGCTCTCAGGAGCTGCTAAGATATCGCAATGGTGGTAGGAGGTGGGATCCAATTGCAAGGGCAAATATTTGTCCCTGTGACAAAGGAAGTAGGAAAGAGGGGACCCCTTTAAGAGTTTCCCAGGGAAGCAGTGAGGAATTAGCCATCAGAATGAGTCCCCCCCGAATGAAACTTGATTGGCTGAATGACAGACACTCATGGTGTCTCTGTGCTGTGATGCCACGAGTTTGACGAGATAGGTCTTTGAGTTCCAGCACGCCAGTTCCCTACGAGGAGGCCCAGAGACTCTATTAAAAACCCAAATAGCTAAGATTCCCCAGGATCAGCAAATCCGCACAGAAGACCTGAAATCAGCAGAATCTGCGGCTCTCAGCTTCGGCGGCTCGGGTGCAGCGCTTTTCAATTGTCTCCGTTCAGTTCCTAGAGTGGATCTCATACCGGAGTGAGATCTTTATCATTTGTCACAGGGGTGATGCATGCTGGGCCTGCTGTGGGGGAGTCAATCCCAGCCGCATAAAGACATCAGCGGCTCGACAAGGCTCCCGGCCCCTGCCCTGCCCAGCCCTGCTGTGGGTTGAGGATGCCAGAGCCACTGGCCTGGCTCACCTGGCCTGGAATGGGTCTGCCTTTGTTCCCACTTAGCTACTTCCCTCCCAGGGCCAAAGTCAAAACCTTGGAGAAGTGGTTTGGTCAGACAGGGGTCATCTCAATCTAGCAGGCGGCCATTGGTAGGTAGCGGACAGGTGCATGGGTCTGGGGGTCAGCCTCAGCTCTGCTATTTGCTGTCGGGTACCCGCAGATGCACCATTAGCATTCTCAGACTCTCCCATATAGATGGCATTAAACTTCCCAGGATTCCCGAGAGGGTGAAATGGTTTAGGGAAAGCAGAGATTAGACAAATCCATAACTGGTTTAGAAAATAACATGTCTTGTCTCTAGCAAAACTGACACCATTAAGACTTCTGACACAGGTCAGGTGCCGTGGCTTACACTTGTAATCCCAGCATTTTGGGAGGCTGAGGCAGGAGGATCGCTTGAGACCAGGAATTTGAGACTGGCCTGGGCAACATAGGAAGACCCTATCTCTACAAAATTTTAAAAGTTAGCCAGGTATGGTGGCATGCATCTACAGTCCTAGCTACGTGGGAGGCTAGGGCAGGAGGACTGATTGAGCCCAGGAGTTTGAAGCTGCAGTGAGCTATGATCGCACCACTGCACTCCAGCCCAACAAAAACATGACATAATAGTAGCATTATTGACCGGGCTCGGTGGCTCAGCCTGTAATCCCAGCACTTTGGGAGGCCGAGGTGAGTGGATTGCCTGAGCCCATGGGTTCGAGACCCACCCGGGCAACTTGGTGAGACCTCGTCTCTACAACAAATCAAAAATTAACCAGGTGTGGTAGTGCGCGCCTGTAATTCCGGCTACTTGGAAGCTGAGACGGAAGGATCACCGGAGCCAGCAGATCGAGGTTGTGGTGGCCGGGAGCATGCCACTGCACTCCAGTCTGGGCGACAGAGTGAGATCCCAACTGAAAAAAAAAAGTAGTATTGTTAATAAAAACACTTAATGACACAATAATGTGAATTTACTGAATGCCACTTGAACTGTATGCTTATAATGGTTCAAATGGAAACTATATGTCATGTATATTATACCTTTTTTGTTAAGGGGCAAGGTCTTGCTATGCTGCCCAAACTGGAGTACGGTAAGTTCTATGATCTTATCTCACTGTAGCCTTGAACTCCGGGACTCAAGTCATCCTCTGCTTCAGTTTCCTAAAGAGCTGGAACTACTGGCGCATACCAACTCACCCAGCACATACCATAATTAAAAAAAAAAAAAAACCAGACACTTATTGAGCAATTACTCTGTGCTAGATGTTTTATCTACTTCCAATCCTCCCAGCAGCTCCATTCTGTGGGAGAAATTATGCCTATGTTAAAGATGAGGGAACGATCACCAAGTGGCCACCCACCCAACTAGTAAGTAGTAGAGTCAGGATTCGAACGCTTTGACTCCTGAGCCCACACTTTAACCTTGACCTTTTAATGTCTTCTTTGCTGATATGTGGCACTGCTGGATTCCCATGCAGTCAACCACAGCGGCAGCTCCATTCATACCTGCAGTCATCTGGCTTTAGTGAGTGTCTGCTAGGTGCCAGGGACAGTGGACAGGGAGAGAGAGGCAAAGGTAGTGGGACCCTGGGGATGCTTCAATCACAGGCCAAGGCAGGAAACAGGCAGGCAACAGATCAAATAATGAGTCCTTGCTGAGAGAGTTACAGACAGAGGACCAAGAGGAGGGACATCTTCACAAAGAAAGGGCCATCTGAGGCCAATTTTACAGTGTGCGGGTGACCATTTCCAGGAAGCAGAAGAGGGAATGGCGTTGGCAAAGGCATGGCATCTGAGGGTGCACGGCTAGCATGTCTCAGGGCGCAGCAGGGCTCAGAAAAAGGAGTCGGAGAATATGCTGGAAGGATAGCCAGGAACTGGCTATGTCCATCTTGTAAGGGCTGGGAAACCGCTGGGATTCCGGAGCCAGGGAAATGACAAGACCATATTTGTAGACTGGTAAGGGAGAACGTTCCACCACACCTTTTGTGTGTGTGTGTGTGTGTGTGTGTGTGTGTGTGTGTGTGTGTGTGTGTGTGTGTGTGTGTTCAAAACAGTTTAACCGAACTGGGTGCTGTGGTTCTGGGAGGCCAAGGCAGGAGGATCACCTGAGTCCAAGAGTTTGAGACAAGCCTGGGCAACATAATGAGACTCCATCTCTACAAAAAAAAATTATCTGGGCGCGGTGGTACTTGCCTATGTTTCTAGCTACTCAGGAGGACGAGGTGGGAGGATCGCTTGAGCCCAGGAGTTGGAGGTTGTAGTAAACCATGATCACACCACTGTACTCCAGCCTGGGTGATAGAGCAAGACCTTGTCTCTACAAGAAATAAAAAAGGAAAGGAAAGGAAGGAAAGAAAGAGTAGGTAACTGAAATAATTCAAGTGAAGGAAGCCAGCCATAGAAGACCGCTTCTCGTGTGACTCACTGCTATGAAATATCCAGAACAATCAAGTCCATAGAGACAGAAAGGAGATCCGTGGCTGCGTGTGGCAGGGATGGAGAGAGGGGAATGGGAATGACTGTTGACGGCTGTAGGGATTTTGGGGATGATGAAAATGTTCTGGAGTTAGCTCTATGCACAACTTTGAGCATACATTAAAAACCACTAAATTGTATGCTTTAAAAGGTGAACTTCACAGTATATGAATGATATCTCGATAACACAGTTATTAAAAAACAATATAACCACATTAAATAAAAGTTTGAAAAATAGCAGTCACCTGTAGACTGCTTCCCAGCGTGTAACTGTTTTCCGTTTGCGCATTTCCTTCTTGTCCCAGCACGCACATATTTCATACGTACACTATCAGAGGGTATCGTTTTTCTGTTCTTTTTTTAACTTAGCATTTCATCACAAACATTTGTCCACATTCCTGTGAGGTCTCCATAATTGTTTTCAGATCTGCATTTTAGGAAGATGAATGAATTCATTCAACAAATATTTTTTGAGCACCTGCCAGGAACTGTTCTAGGCACTGCACACGTTCCCACTCTAGCAGAGCTTAGTTTCTGGTGGGGGAAACAGATGACAAATAAAACAACAAACGAACAAGATAATTTCAGACTGTGAGCAGTAGGATCTGAACAAAGATCCACAGGGACACAAGACAGAGTCACCGTAAGGAGGGGACTTTAAGGATGCAGGTGACTCTGGAGCTGAGGATTACATGATGAGAAGATGCCAATTGTGTAACTATCTGAAGGGAGGTGTTCTAGTAAGATGCTGCAAGTGCAAAGGCCCTGAGACAGCTGCAAGTTTGGTGTGTCCCGGGAACACAGAGAATTTGGGTGACTATAAGAAGGGCAGATTTGAGGGAGGAGAAACGTAGCTAAGGAACCAGTTCGGTGGCAAAGGAATTTGGATCACCTGAGGCTGCGTTGAAAAACACGCCGGCCAGCAGTAGGGCCCAACAGAGTCCCAGGTGCCATAGTCCAGCCCTAGTGTAGCTGTCAAAGTCACCTTCCAGCCTGTGCTTGAGAGGGAACCCAGAGGTTCAGAGCTCAGAGCTGGCCATAGGGCAGAACCAGGGCCAGCACCCTGCTTGGGGCTTGGCTTTTGTGGGAGCTCAGGTGATTTCCAGCACAGTCACAGGAGGCCACACCCAGAAGGCCCGGGGAGGCCTCCGGAGGCTGGCTACTGCGTAGGCAGAGCCAGAGTGGCAAGTGCCAACGTGACAGCTGAGGGCAGCCCGGCCCCCCACTGCAGCTTCACGCCTGCACATCAAAGTGACAGCGCTCCCGGTGAATCACTTCCACTGGCCTTGAACTCCAAGGAGCTGGCGCAATCCCCATGCCCCCTCCCCCCAGCACGGAGCCCCTACCGCCTGCCCCATGTTCCCAGGGCTGGGCTTCTGAACTCTCTCCCCTCTCAAACCACAGGCTTGCTTGGGAGACAGACCCACCTGGGCCAGGTCCCCTGTGAAACGCAGAGCTCCCCTCACCTCTGCTCTGTAACAGTCATTTTTCTTTCTTTTCTTTTTTTGAGTTGGAGTCTCACTCTGTCACCCAGACTGGAGTGCAGTGCCTGCTCCCGGCCACCACAGCCTCTACCTGCTGGGCTCCAGCAATCCTTCCGCTTCAGCCTTGCAAATAGCTGGAACTACAGGCGTGTGCTACCACGCCCGGCTAATTTTTGATTTATTGTAGAGATGAGGTCTCGTCAAGTTGCCCAGGTGGGTCTCAAACCCGCGGGCTCAGGCAGTCCACTCACCTCAGCCTCCCAAAGACACAGGATTACAGGCTGAGCCACCAAGCCCAGCACAGTCATTTTTCAATGGGCTCTTGGGAGTAATTTCTTAATAGCTGTCTTTGAACTGTAAGCGCCATGAAGGTAGGGACTGTCATAACACAGGGTTTAATACGGAACATGATGCCCTTAATGGAAATGAAAGGTGAGCAGTATGCCTAATTTAAAAGTATCTAACAGCCACATTAAAAAAGCAAAAAGAGGCTGGGTGCTGTGGCTCACGCAGGGAGGCTGAGACAGAGGATTGCTTGAAGCCAGGAGTTCAAGGCTATAGTGAGCTATGATCACACCACTGCTTTCCGGCCTGGGCAAGAGTGAGACCATGTCTCTAAAAAAAAAAAAAAAAAAAAAAAAAAAGAAAGAAAGAAAAGAAAATGAAAAAGTAAAAAGAAGCAGGTAAAACTAATTTGACTACTATTTTATTTAGCCCAATATATCCTAAATATTATCATTTCAGTTTATGATCAATATAAAAATGTGAATGGAATAGTTTGCATTCTTTTTTGATCATACTAAGTCTTGTGGGCCGGATGCAGTGGCTCACACCTGTAATCCCAGTACTCTGGGAGGCCAAGGTGGGCAGATTGCTTGAGCCCAGGAGTTCAAGACCAGCCTAGGCAACACAGTGAAACCTCATCTCTACTTTAAAAAATAAAATAAAATAAAAATAAATTAAATAAATTAAAACTCAGTGTGTCTTGGGATGCTATATATTCAATGAAAATACTTAATCTCATTTTAATTTCATAAAATTTAAGGAGAGAGGAGATTCACTCACCCAAGTTGTTCTAAACATACATAAGTGTTTCAGTGTTTCAATCATTGAATGAACAGGTTTTTAATTTTAAATTAAGTAAAATTGGCTGGGTGCAGTGGCCCATGCCTGTAATCCCCACACTTTGGGAAGCGGAAGCGAGAGGATTGCCTGAGTCCAGGGATTCGAGACCAGCCTGGACAACTTGTCGAGACCTTGTCTCTACAATAAATTTTAAAAATTAAATTTAAAAAAATCCGCCAAGTTCAGTGGCACACACCTGTAGTTCCAGCTACTTGGAAAACTGAGGTGGAAGGATCACCTGAGCCCAGCAGGTCGAGGCTGTGGTGACCATGATTGTACCACTGCACTCCAGTCTGGGTGACAGAATGGTCATATTTCAAGTGCTCAATAGCCTATGTGACTAGTGGCTACCATATTGGTGGGTGAAGATGTAAGTGCTGATATCTGTGGACTGAGTGGATCGATAAATCCCAGTTTCACCAATTGCCAATTATATGACTTGAGCCTTGGGGTGGTTTTAAAAGCCCACAAATTCTTTGATACTCCACCCTTTAAAAGGTGGAGGCTAATTCCTCTCCTCTTGCGTGCTGGCCAGGCTTAATGACTCACTTCTAAGGAAAGGAATGTGGCTAGGTGACAGTGAGTGACTTCCAAGGCAGGGTTAACCAGTGCACTGTGGCTGTCTCCTTGTTCTCTCCTGGATCACACATTCAGGAGAACCCAGCTGCCATGAGGTGGGGAATCTCAAACAGCCCCATGGGAAGGTCCCTGTGGGGAGGAACTGAGGCCTCCAGCCAACAGCCATGCGAGTGAATCACCTGGAAAGCAGCACCCCAGCCTCAGTCGGGCCTTCAAACCATGGCAACTCAGGCCCACATGCTTTTTGCTGTTTTGTTTGAGACAAGGTCTCACTCTTTGCCCAGGCTGGAATGCAATGGCATAATCACGGCTCACTGCAGCTTCGACCTCCTGGGCTTGGGTGATCCATCTGCCTCAGCCCCCCAAGTAGCTAGAACTACAGGTGCGTGCCGCCACGCCCAGCTAACCGTTGCCTAGACTGGTCTCAAACTTCTGGGCTCAAGCAATTCTCCCACCTCCGCCTCCCAAAGTGCTGGGATTATGGGCGTGAGCCACCACACCCCTGGCCTCAGGCCCACATCTTGACTGCAACTTCCTGAGACACCTGAGCCGGGACCACCCAGCTGTGCTCCTTCCCAATTCCACAGAATCCAAAAGGTAGTTAGTAAAAGTGGGTTGTTGTTTTAAGCCACTAACTTGCTAGGTAATTATCCAGCACCAGGAGATGACTAATACAGGCCTTATCCCTCACAGGCTCAGAGTACAGGAAATAGGGAGGGGTGGTCAGTCTTTAGTAAGGCAGAGCCGGGTCTCGCAGGAGTAGGAAGCACCGAGGATCAGCTACCCCTCAGTGATCCTGCAGTTCCCTCAGAGGCAGACATGAGTTGTGCCCTCCTTAAGTGTCCTGCCAATAAACTGGCCCAGCCCCTCTCCAGCTTGACTTCTAGAGTCCCCCACTCCACCTGACCATCTTGTGTTGCTTTGGGCTTCCAAGGGCTCAGTGACTTCTGCTGACTCATGGTTGCTACTGACTCATGACTTTTTGCTGACTCATGGTTTCTACTGACTCATGGCTTCTGCTAACTCATGGTTCTTTTTCCCCCTCGATGTGTCTTTCAGATTCTGTCGAAGCTCCCAATTCTCCTATGTGCACATCTCATAGACTTAGACTCCCCAGGTCTATCTGGCTCTTCTGGCCACCTGCCAGTGGAGGGCACCTTTGCGGGACAGCACTCTTACACAAGACCACCTCTCTGTCTTGGTCTTTGGGTCAGACTCATTTCTGGCCTAGTCTGCTGTGGTCAAGGGTGATGAAGTCATGAGGTCAGCTTTCCTCAGAAAATGGCCAAAGCACTGAGGATACAACAGCCTCAATTCAGGACAGTGACCTTGACCTTGGGCGAGTCCATGAATGATGCTGGGCCTCAGTTTCCTTGTCTGTCAAATGGAAATAATAGTGCTTGGACCATCCTACCAGGTAGCTGTGGGCATCCAATGAGACGGCTCCTAGAGAAAGTCTTTCCAACTTAAATGTCTCGTTTAAATATTATTGCTGTGACGAAGACAACTTTCTGTGTATATGAAGTTGAAAAATGTAATCGTAGTCATATTAATCAGGACTGTCCTGTGGCAAGTCTTCACAAAGACTTAGGACACCGGACCCCTTTTAAACATCAGTGAAATGAAATTGAGTTTAAAAAATAATAATAGTAACAGCTATTTTTTGCATGTGGCATTTTTAGCTTGTGCATATCGTCCCTGTAATATTTCTTCTTCCTTTTTTTGTTAATGGCTTGGGGGTTTGAACACTGTTTTGCTCAGCCACACGGGGAAATGTTTAATGAATCCTTGTGAATATTCATTAAATGCTGTTAATATTTTCTGGTGGGGGAGGCCCCACTGCCCATCTAGCGGGTCTCCAAACGGCGGCAGCAGGGGAAACAGCCCACCATTTGATTGTGCTATTTGTTTTCCATTCCAATTGCCCTATTTTCTGAGACCTCGGGAGGTTTGCAGGGCCAAGGGTGGAGGCAGAGCTCGCTTCCTTGCCTTCTCTCCCTAGACTCCGGAAGGAGTTTTGGAGAGTGGGGGTGTGAAGTTAAAGATGCAAAAACCCTACACCTCAGTAACCAACATCTTGGTGTGTACCGTCAAGAAACCCTCATGCATGCACAAAGAGAGATGCAGGGACTGTCTGCAGCAGCATTGCTTGCAATAGCAACAGAGTGAGAAATAAACAAATGTCTATTAGCAGGAGAATGGAGAACACTCATATCAGTGGATTACTAGACAGTAGTGAAAATGAGCCTAATCATATGGTTAAATCGTCTTTTATTGAGATGTCATCCATATATTATAAAATTGACTCTTTTAAAGAGTATAATGCAATGACTTTTAGTATACTCACAAAGTTGTGCCACCATCACCATTCTCTAATTCCAAAATGATTTCATCACCCCAAAAAGAAACCCTGTACCTATTCAGCAGACATTCCCCATTCCTCCCCACCCTCTTCCCCAGGTCAATCTACTTTCTAGATTTACCTATTCTGGACATTCCATATCAATGGAATCATATAATGTGTGGTCTTTTGTGTCTGACTTCTTTCACTTGGCGTGATATCAAGGCTCATTCATGCTATGGCATGTATCAGTGCTTCATTCCTTTTTACGGCCAAATAATATTCCACTGTATGGATATACCACATTTCATGTATCCAATCATCCATTGATGGGCACTTGGGTTGTTTTCACTTTTTTGACTATTTAAATAACACTACTATGGACATTCACGTACAGATTTTTCTGTGGACTCATTTACTTATCCTGGGTATACACCTAGGAGTGAATGGGTCATATAGCAACTCTGTGCTTAATTTTTTGAAGAACTGCCAGACTGTTTTCCTAAGCAGCTGTGCCATTTTCCCTGCCTGCCAGTGATGTGTGAGGGTTCCAATTTCTTCACATCCTTAGATGGTTGAATCTTACTGATAGAAAGATTGGAGACAAAAGCAAGTTGCTAAAGAATACGTTCAGTATGACTCCTTTTCTACAAAGTTTAGAAACATGCAAAATAATGCCATATATACCCTAAGTCTACACCATGCACAGTTAAAGAATTAAAGAAAATCACACGTATGAAAAACATTCAGATATGGTTAATGGTTCCCACTGGGGGTGAGAAGAACAATGATCAGGATATATGAAGATATTGATTCCCCTGCATGAGTGTTTTATTAATTAATTAATTAATTAATTTCTTATACAGTGTCTGCCATGGATTTCTGTATGTGTTCAAAGAGACCTCTGTTGGGTGCAGATTGTTTTATTTCTTAAGCTGGGTGGTGGTTCAAGGGAGCTGTTCAATTATTCTTTTTCCCATTTTTTTGTACTTTTCATATTTCTTAGTGAATAATTTTATTTAAATTCACTTGAGGCCTATCTTTTTTTTAGCAGATCCACTCTGCAAGAATGCTATAGATGTGGAGTGTTTCTGGGTTGAAAGGTCTTCCAGGGGTTATTGGGTTTGTTGTAATCTCCTGAGCACACAATTTCCCCTGCCCACCTTGGCACTGTGTGACTTAAAGAATATTGGCTTTGAGATCTTTGTAAATAAAGAAGACCCAACCAAAAGTAGCTGTGGCAGCTTTAATTCCAAAAATTCATTGATAGTCCACCCCTTAGAAGGCAGAGCTTAATTTCTCTTCCTTTGTTTGTGAACTGAACTAAGTGACTTGCTTTTAAAAAACAGAATACGACAGAAGACAGTGTGTGTTTTCAGAGGTATTATAAAGCATATGGCATCTTCCTTTCTCTCTCATTGAGATCCCTTTCATATAGGGGAAAACCAGACGCCATGTTGTGAGGATACTCAAGCTGTTCTATGGAGAGGCCCACATGGTGAGGAACTGAGGCCTCCAGCCACCAGCCATGTGAATGCACCATCTTGGGAAAGAATCTCTCAGCCCCAGTCAAACTTTCTGATAACTGCACCCCTGCCCAGCGGTTTAACTGCAACCTCATGAAAGACCTTGGGCCAGAAGCTCACAACTTATCTGCTTCTGGATTCCTGACTCTTGGAAACCGTGTAAGTTATAAATGTTTGTCGTTGGAAGATGTTGAGTTTTGGGATCATTTGTTACATAGCAATAGATAATTCAATAAGGGACTTATCTCACATGACAAGTTTCTTGAGGGAGGATATCTCAGAGTGGTTAATTCAGGGACGTATTGCTGTCATCAAGACCACGTGTTCTTTTCATCTCCCTACTTTGCCTTCTTGAGTATGTTGACTCTCACCTTTATGCTTGTCCCTTCATGATCTCAAGAGGTGGCTTCCACAGCTCTAGACACCACATCCCCATACGACTGCATTGAGAGACAGACAGAACACACCTTTCCCACAAGCCCCCCAGAGGACTTCCCCCTTATGTCTCACCAGTCCTGGAGCATCACATACTCCTGCCCAAACCAGGAGCTACCAAGGGGAGTAGAACCACTGTGATTGGCTGGCTTAGACTCATAACATGCACCTGTAGCAGCCGTGGAGATGTGCCACCCGACCTCTCCTCAAGAGAACGACTGCGGTGCAGGTAGCTATCTGACAGCCTTTGGGTACCACACCATCAGATAGACTTCATTCAGAGGCTTTGCTCTCCCCAGGCTGCTCCCAGACAACCACTGTGCACTGGGGCGGGGGAAATATGGTGCACCGTGGGTGCATTGCCCACGGTGGAACTCTAACTCCCCATCAGGCTAGCTGAGACTTTCTCAGAGCTGGGCTGCAGTCTGTGCCTCCTCCAGCTCTGTCCTCCTTCCCTCCCCCTCTCCTTTCCCGAGTGTCAGACCCACACCACAACCTGAAGGTTCTCCCTACCCCCTCCTGCTTGCTCCCTCCCTGTCATCCTTCATGGGTGACTTCTCAGTACTTCTCCTGCACGTCTAATGTGCTCTTAGCATCTTCTTCCCAGCAGACCCAAATTACACATATTCCTCTGAGACTAGGAATAAACCTCACTCCCTACACATGAGATGATGTACACCTCAAAAAATCAGGGAACGGGGTACCGAGGAATGGCTGTTGGACAGACAACCCACACGGCACATCTGATGTCAGATGGGCCTGAGTATAAAGCCCAGCTCCATCCCGACTGCTTGTGCGACCCGGAGCAATATCGACCTCTCTGACCTCAGTGTCTTCCTCTGTGAAACCACATCCTAGGATTGTGGCGAGGTCTACTGGAAAGATCATGTAGAAAGCTCCTAGCCAGGCTCGGCGGCTCAGCCTGTAATCCCCACACTTTGGGAGGCAGAAGCGAGAGGATTGCCTGAGTCCAGGGATTCGAGACCAGCCCGTGCAACTTGGCGAGACCTTGTCTCTACAATAAATCAAAAAATTAGCCAAGCATGATGGCTCGCACCTGTAGTTCTGGCTATTTGGAAGTCTGAGGCGGTAGGATCGCCTGAGCCCAGCAGGTCAACCCTGGGGTGGCCGTGAGCGTGCGTGCCACTGCACTCCAGCCTGGGTGACAGAGTGAGACTCCAACTCAAAAAATAAAAAAAAGAAAGCTCCCAGCACATAGTAATAGCAATGTCCCTTCATAGTGTATAGCTCATTAAATCCTCACAATGATCCTTTGGGGCTGGGTGCTAGCTGTAGCCCTTTTTTTGCCAAAACTGAAGTTCAGAGAGGGTAAGCAGTTTTCCAAAGTCCCGCAGTGAGTAAGTAGCTACGGGCCACGGATGATCCTATTACAATGCCAGTGTAGAATGCTGTTGGGGCATTGGACTGTGCTGTGAACTGTAGGTGCTTGATAAATGCTGTTGCTGGGACTGATTGTTTCATTCTAGGAGCAGTTCAGCATGATGATTGCTAACATTTATTAAGCACTTGCTGTGTGCCAGGTGCTTTAAATAAATCATCTTATTTAAATTTCACAGTCATCTTTTTTTTGAGGGTCTTGCTCTGTCACCCAAGCTGAAGTGCCCTGGCATGATCATGGCTCACTGCTGCCTCGAACTCCTGAACTCAGATGATCCTTCCACCTCAGCCTCTCAAGTAGCCAGGACTACAGGTACATACCATCACATCCTTTTTTTTTTTTTTTTTTTGGTAGAGATGAGGTCTCCTATGTTGTCTAGGCTGGTCTTGAACTCCTGGGCTCAAGCACTCCTCCCACCTCAGCCTCCCAAAATGTTGGGATTACGGGTGTGAGCCACCATGCCCAACTGCCATCTTTTAAGGTAGTGCTTTTGTAGCTCATTTTACAACCCAAAAAACAGATGTACAGTGTGTAAGGGACAGAGCTGGGGCTCTGGCTAGGCAGTCTGGCCTCAGAGTCAACATATAACCACTGCCCTGTGTCCTGGAAAAACCCAGAGCTGTCAAAAACATAGGAGTTGTGTTGAAATCTGAGCTCTGCCTCTTAACTCTTTGACATTGAACAAGTTACTTAATACCCCTGAGCCTCAGTTTCCCCAACTCTTGAGCTGGAGATTGGTAACACCTCAAAAAAATTTTTAGTTTCTGCTTTTGCAAGATTTAAATTTCAAAAAATCTTTAAAGCTATACCAGTACCTATTATGCCAGTAGGCTCTTAATTAATTATCACAGGACTCCTGGTGCTGCTGACATTTATCTCTGATTTTTGTCTTTACAGAAATCATAAATCTGCTTCTGATTATCGCCTCACATGCAGATTCTTCCCAAGGATTCACAGTCATTATTTTATCTGTTCTCTAAAATATGATCCAATTTACAAAACTTTGACTTACAACCCTGGTAGAAGCCCAGCTGGTGTGTCAAATGATGTGTTCTGCAGCCGCCAGGGACCTGGCCAGGACAGGGGTCTTCCATTTTTTTTTTTTTTAGTTAGAATCTCACTCTGTCATCCAGGCTGGAGTGCAGTGGCACGCTCATGGTCACCGCAGCTTTGATCTGCTGGGCTCCGGCGATCCTTCTGCCTCAGCCTTCCAAGTAGCCGAAACTACAGGCATGCGCTACCACACCTGGCTAATTTATTGTAGAGACCAGGTATCGCCAAGTTGCTCAGGCTGTTCTTAACCCGTGGGCTTAGGCAATCCCCTCACCTCGGTCTCCCAAAGTGCTGGGATGGCAGGCTTGAGCCACAGAACCCAGCCACGATCTTTCGTCTGATAAAGAATCCCTTTGGTCACATGAGTAACACCAGGTCGTGTATCTGTTGGGACAACTCAGATTGTCCTGTTTAACGCGCAGCTCCCAGCATCTAACTCCCACAGGGGAGGCCGATGGAATAAAAGGTAAATTGCTATACCTCCAACTCCGATGACTTATTTTGATTCAACTCCTCAAAGGCACAGGACTGTGGCATATGCCCCTCGCTTGATTTCCCCATCTGTAAAATGGGAATAAATGTTTGGATTATCTGGACTTCTACACCTTGCAGGGTAGATGAATCCAGGCACAGGAAAGTGCTCAGCTCGACAAACACCTGCAGAATCTGAAGGGATTGGGTCGTTCGTGTCACTCCACAAGCACTCGTGTGGATCCAAAATAAACAGAGAACACAATCCCTGCCCTGCATGAGGGTTCCCGCCCACTTCACCAACACACTTGACCACATACAGCAGTATTTCTTAAGGCTTGGTTAAACCCGTGCCCTCTCTGCATATACTTAACTTATGTCCCAGCGTCATTTGAAATGTCAAAATAAATAAAACTTGTCCAGGGATCAAAGAAAGCAATTAAAACAGTGAATACTCCAAGAGAAATGAAAGCGTATGTTCACATAAAGACTTGTGTTCGTGAATGCTCACAGCAGCAGTATTCATGACGGTCCAAAGGTGGACTCAGCCCAAATGCCCATCCGTGGATGAATGGACAGACAGAATGGGGTTTATCCACACAATGGAATACTAGGTGATCATAAAAAGGAAGGGAGTGCTGTCCCATGCTACAGCGTGGAAGAGCCTTGATGATGCTGAATGCAAGAAACTTGTCACATAAGGCCACATACGGCATGATTCCATTCACACCAAAGTCCAAAACGAGGAACCCTACAGAGACTGGAAATCGGTGCTTTGGGTCGGCGTGGGGGAGGGGTGGAGATGGACCACCTTCCCTTGTCATCACCCCTCATCCAGCCAGGGGACACTCACAGACAGGGACAACCACAGGTGAAAATGCACGGCCCCAAATGTGTGAGTGTTGCTGAAGGAAACTAGGGGAGCGAGTGGGCTGCAGGAGGTGGGGACCCTGTCGGGAAGAAGCGGGAATTCAAGAAAAGGCAGAATCTTCACCAGGAAGGGGAGGGAGGGGTGGAGCCCTGGGGCGGAGCAGGGGGTGGGGGGCTCACCCAGAGAAAAGTGAGGGGTCAGGAGTTCATGGGGTGTGGCTGCGGGTGTTTAAAGGACTGGTGGGCTGGAGCGGCAGGTTCATTTTAGGCAAAAGCAAGTAGATGATGCCAGAGGGCCAGGTGGTGCTGGTCCATGGCGCACTCAGGTGTCACACTGAATTTCATCTTGTAATTCTGGGTGCTCTCGGAGACATCTGAGCAGAGCATGGACTAACATGATGTAAGGTGCAATGAGGCTGTCCTTATGGCCAGAAGTCTTTACACACACACACACACACACACACACACACATACACACCAGTAGCAACACCAACCACAGCCAGTAGCATGTCCCAGGGCTCAAATACTTTAGCCCTTTAAAAAATATACATAGAGATAAGGCCCTGCTCTGTCACCCAGGCTGGAGTGTAGTGGCATCATCAGCTCACTGCAGCCTTCAACCTGGGCTCAAGCAATCCTTCCACCTCAGCCTCTCAAGTAGCTAGGACTACAAATGCACAACACAACACCTGGCTAATTTTTTGATTTTGAGTGTGTGTGTGTGTGTGTGTGTGTGTGTGTGTGTGTGTGTGTGGCGAGGAGGGCTCACTATGTTGCCCAGGGCTCACTATGTTGCCCTGGCCTCAAACAATCCTCCCACCTTGGGCTCCCAAAGTATTGGGATTACAGGCGAGAGCTTGGCCTACCTTAGCCTTTTTTTTTTTTTTTGAGTTGGAGTCTCCCTCTGTCGCCCAGACTAGGGAACAGTGGCCACTCCCAGCCACCGCAGCCTCGACCTGCTGGGCTCCGGCGATCCTTCCACCTCAGCCTTCCAAGTAGCCGGAATTACAGGCATGTGCTACCATGCCCAGCCGATTTTTTGATTTATTGTAGAGATGAGGTCTCACTGCCCAGGCGGGTCTCGAACCCATGGGCTCAGGCAATCCACTCACCTCAGCTTCCCAAAGGCACGGGATTACAGGCTGAGCCACCGAGCCTGGCTACCTTAGCCTTTTGGAAGGAGGCAACCAGTGGCTAACTCAAGGTAGGGAATTCTTGAAGGTTCATTTCTGGAACCTCCTGTCTTCAGAATGAAGCAAAAAGATTAAACTCATCTCAAATGATTCCACCTGGATCCCCGGCACAAAGAAATCCTACCCTCTCCTGCAGAAAATGGCCCTTTGGGTGAGTTCCTTCCTCAGGGCTCGGTGGAGGAAAGCCTCGCTGGGTGCTGGGTGCAGGACCAGAGAGGAGCCCTCGCCCGGAGGAGCAAGGATATTGACCAAGTGCAAAGGATTCGGGGAAGAGCAGGACAAACATGGAAGCCCATGGAAGCAGGGGCGAGTACATGGAGGACTCCGTGGAGACCAAGGGGAGCCTCAGAGACCATCAGGACCCACAGGCCAGGTGTCCCTGCTGGGCTGCTGCACTGCCACTCGCTGAGGTTGTTTGAATAAGCGTGTTAATCTGTGCGCATCCCAAGGGGAAGCCCCTCCGTTCTGTCTCTAATCAGGTCGCTCCTCTCATTTAGAGGTTTTAATGTACCATTCTTCATAGTGGGACATGCCGTGTCAACCCGTCAGCTGTGCAGAAGAGCTGCTTTCTCCTCCCACTTTTCCCTCTGCCTCTGCCCATGAATCTCATCTGGACCCCTGGAGTGCTGTCCTGGCCTCCCCTAAGTTGTCCTCTCCTACAGTGCCCGAGTGCTGGGCCTAAGGCCCAAATCTGCCCACACCCAACACCCTTCACATCTCCAGGCTGGCCCCAAGCTATAACCCAAGGCTCACGTGGGCCATGCCCGGCCCCCCTGCTGCACTGTGGTTCCCAGATTCCCAGAGATGCCCAGGACACAGCACTCGGTGGGTCTCCTCTCTGGATGTTTGTCAGCCTCAGCACTGCTGACGTTGGGGCTGGAGCATTCTTCGTGTTGGGGACCTATCCTGTGCACTGTGGGATGCCGAGCGGCACATCTGGCCAGTAGCAAAGACCAAAAGGGAGAAAAAAATTCAGACATTGCCAGATGTCTCTTGGGGACCCAGTTGCCCCCACTTGAGAACCGCTACCCTGTTAGGGTGTGTAAAAGAAGGGTCAAGCCAGACAGACCTGGATTCAATGCCGGCCTTTATCCCTAAGAGCTACACACTGAGTCACTTTAAGTGAGGATAAACTGGTGCCTGCCTTAGAGGACTAGGTGATTGTCACACGAAAGCATCCATGAAAAATAGCTCCCGCCGGGCTTGGTGGCTCAGCCTGTAATCCCAATATTTTGGGAGGCTGAGTCGAGTGGGTTGCCTGAACCTGTGGGTTCGAGACCCACCTGGGCAACTTGGCAAGACCCCGTCTCTACAATAAATCAAAAATTAGTCAGGCATGGTAGCGTGTGCCTGTAGTTCCAGCTACTTGGAAGGCTGAGGCGGAAGGATTGCGGGATCCCAGCAGGTAGAGGCTGCGGTGGCTGGGAGCGTGCCCCTGCACTCCAGTCTGGGCGACAGAGTGAGACTCCAACTCAAAAAAAAAAGAAAAAGAAAAAGAAAAATATCCTCATGCTCAGCCTGTGATCAACGCTTATTAGGATGCCTTGTGTCATTCCACATTTCTGGTGTCTCCTTTCTTCCTTCTCTCTTGGCCAGGGAACTTCTGTCTGTTCTTCAAGACTGCTCCGAGAAGCCTCTCTCCACCTCTCCCAAATCCCAGCTGTGTCTTCCCTACCACAGCACCTCCCACTGAAACTGTGTGTCTGAGAGTCTGTCTCCTGCACCTGCCAGTGAGCCCTGAGGGACAGAAGCCTTGAATGCATCCTAGTCTTGATCCTGGAATCTGCATTCAGGCTCAGTCCCTGTTGGGGTGGAAAGAGAGAGGAAGGGAGAGTGTGGTGTGGACATATTCTGATCTGATCTGCAGAGATGGAAAACTGGGTATATCTGCCCTGGGTTAGGTGGTGTGGAATATAGTTGCCACCAAGAAGGCCAGAAGCTCTGAGAGAACGTCACCCAAGTCCTTGACCTCATCAGTACAAAGCAGTTGTGATGCAGATTCAGACCCCTATCCCTGGGCCTTGAACTCAGTCTCTGTGGTCGACAGAGTCTCAGTTTTCTCACCTGTGTAATGGTAATGATACACATCCACCTCCTGGGCTTTCTTTTTCCTTTTTTTTTTTTTTAAGAGATAGTCTTGCTCTGTCATCCAGGTTGGAGTGCAATGGTGCTCACTGCAGTCTCAAGTTCCTAGTCTCAAGCGATCCTCCCATCTCAGCCTCCTGCATAGCTGGGACTACAGGTGCACCACCATGCCCAACTTCCCCCCCCCCCACTTTTTTTTTTTGTAAAGAAGACGTCTCAGTAGGTTGCCCAGGCTGGTCTCAAACCCCTGGGCCCAAGTGGTCCTCTCAAAGCAATGTGATTACAGGCATGAGCCACCATGCCTGTCCCCTTCTGGGGTTTCCTGAAGGATGGAGTGAGGAGTTGAAGTTAGCCCATGATAAAGATATGCATCCGACAGCATGCCAGCAAACCTGGTGGAGGAAAAGCATTCAAAGAGCTCGTTTCTTTTCTTTTTTTAATAAACTACTTTATTGAGAAATGGTTGACATACGAAAAGTTATACATATTTAATGTATATTTCTCGATGGATTTGGGGATACGTATACACCCGTGAAACCATCACCAGAGAGCTCATTTCTCCACTCACGATTAAGCACCAGTGGCCGCAGCGGCGGATGAGACTATGTTTTCGCGTCGGGAAGAATGTCTTCTCCTTTGTTGTGGTCTTAATCTGGGAGATGGATGGACGCACCACTTATTTTTCCCTTTGAAACGTACAGAAAGGTTTCTGTGTCCACGAAGGATAGACGTGAAAGAAAGCCACTTAAGTCCTAGTAGCCAATATCTAGCCTGAAATCCAAGAAGAATTAATTGATAACAAGGGTCATTAATCCCCAGAGCAGGATGCCACCAGCACAGATAATAGCATTTCAATTACTGCAGGGTTTCTTGTCTATTAAAGCCCTCCTGTTTCTACAAGGCAGAGTTTAACTGCCACCGCCCCCTAGGACACCTTCCTCGCCACCCTCACTGTACACAATTTCCTTCATCCTTTGACCTAGAAACACTTACTGCCTATGCCCTGTCTTGTAATGTGTGTGTGTGTGCATATGTGTAAGAGATAGAAAGATGAAGAAAACCCAATTAGATCTCAGAACCCTGGAAGGTAGGGGGCTGTGTCCTATGCTTTGCTTAGTTGTCTCTATTAAAATGCTTTTGAGGCTAGGCACAGTGGCTGATGCCTGTAATCCCAGCACTTTGGGAAAAGTTCAAAACCAGCCTGGGCCATACAGGAAGACTTCATCTCTAAAAAAACAAAACTTAGCTAGACATGATGGCACGTGCCTGCAGTCTCAGTTACTCAGAAGGCCAAGGCAGGAGGATCACTTGAGCCCAGGAGTTCAAGGTTGAGGTGAGCAGTGATTGTGCCACTGTACTCCATCCTGAATGACAGAGTGAGACGCCAACTCAAAAAAAAAAAAATGCCTTGGCTGTGCTCAGTGGCTCAGCCTGTAATTCCAGCACTTTGGGAGGCTGAGGTGAGTGGATTGCCTGAGCCCACGGGTTTAAGACCAGCCCAGGGAGCTTGGCAAGACCTCATCTCTACAATAAATAAAAAATTAGCTGGGCGTGGTAGTGCACACCTGTAGTTCCAGCTACTTGGAAGACTGAGGCAGAAGGATTGCCGGAGCCCAGTAGGTCGACTCTGGGGTGGCTGTGAGTGTGCCATTGTGCTCCAGCCTGGGTGACGGAGTAAGACTCCAACTCAAAATTTTAAAAAGCCTTAATAAGGTATTCTGTTAATATCATTCCTGTTACAATTTACAATGTTTAAAAATAGCACAGGTAACATATGTTCGTTATAGAAAAAGCAGAAAAATCCTGATGAATCCAAAGAAATTTTAAAAAATCACAAGCCCTCTGCCCAGAAAGACCCAGAGCTAACATCTTTCCATGGTTCTTTTTTGTTTGTTTTTTAAAATTCGGCCAAGTATGACATGAATGCGTGCAAACTATTGGAAAAAAATGTAAAATATCCTCCACCAGGCCTCCTCACAGAGGTAGTCACTGCTGTTTGCTGTGAGTCTGTCAAAACTCTGCGCATGGACTTGTAGACATGTATGTGTATAGTGATACATGTGTGGTATTTACACAAAAAGATCACGCTATGTGTATATTTCTGCGATTGGCTTCTTTCCTCCTAGCAACGTGCCTTGGAGAGCTTTGCACACCAACTCATTTGTTTTCTTTGACAACTGGATAACATTCTATTGCCTCAACCGACTGCGATTTATAGACCCACTCCTCTCCTGATGGGTTATTTTGGTCATTTCCAATTTATCACTAATACAAAGTGTACATCTTCGTCCACTTATGCAAGTATTTTTGTGGGACAGAGTCATCGAGATGAAATTGCAGTCACTGTAATAGGAGAGTTACATTTTTATAGAGTTGTCAAATTCCAGGCAGGGTGCATGCGGTGCACACCTGTAATCCCAGTACTTTGGGAGGCCGAGACAGGAGGATTACTTGAGGCCAGGAGGTCGAGATCAGCCTGGGCAATATAGCGAGATCCTGTCTCTATGGAAACATAGAAAATTAGGGGCCATGGTAGTGCACACCTGTAGTCCCAGCTATTCAGGAGTTTTGAGTCCAGGAGTTGAAGGCTGCAATGAACTATGATTGCACTACTGCACTCCAGCCTGGGTGACAGAGAAAGATCCAGTCAAAAAAAAAAAAAAAGTCAAATTCCACTCCAAAAAGGCTATATCAAATTATATCTCTAGCAGCACATGAGATCTGATCCCTATCTCTTGCCAACTGCAAATTATCCATCTTTAATTTCTCATGTATGGCCAATTTTATGGGTAAAAAATGAGGTACCCCGTCTTACTCTGCATTCCCCGGATGGCTGTGAAACTGAGCATCTTTTCATGTCTTACTGGACATCAACCTTCTTTCTATACATGTGCATACATATACATTAAAAAATTTTTTTTGGCCGAGCTTGGTGGCTTAGCCTGTAATCCCAGCACTTTGGGATGCTGAGGCGAGTGGATTGTCTGAGACCGTGGGTTGGAGATCCACCCGGGCAACTTGGTGAGACCTCATCTCTACAATAAATCAAAAACTAGCCGGGCGTGTTAGTACACGCCTGTAGTTCCGGCTACTTGGAAGGCTGAGGTGGAAGGATCACCAGAGCCCAGCAGGTCGAGGCTGCAGTGGCCAGGAGGGTGCCACTGCACTCCAGCCTGGGCGACAGAGTGAGACTCCAACTCAATAAATAAATAAATAAATAAATATTTTTTGAGTCAGGGTCTCACTTTGTTGCCCAGGCTGGAGTGCAGTGGCATGATTGGCTCATTGCAGCCTCGACCTCTAGGGCTTAGACATGCCTCCCACCTCAGCCTCCCAAGTAGTTGGAACTCCAGGCGTGTGCCACCGTGCTTGGCTAATTTATTTTTTGCAGCGATGAGGTCTCACTGTGTTGCCTAGGCTGATCTCAAACTTCTGGGCTCAGGCAATCCTCTTACCTCGGCTTCCCAAAGTGCTGGGATTACAGGTGTGAGCCGTAGCGCCCCAGCCCTAAAATGCTTTACTTGGTTTTGTAGTCACCTGCTTTCCCCTCTATGGTGCATGAGAAACGTCTTGCTCTGTCAGGGCATGCACTTTTGCATCATTCTCAAAGGCTGAATCATGTGGTGGCACCAGGAACGTCTCAATGGGGCATGAAAGTCGTTCCCCAGTGACTGTTGTTTTTGCCAAAACCGTGGTGAGTGTCATTGTGCCTAAGTGACACGATGAACACGCTTTTCCTTGGGATGAATTCCTAGGTGGGAAAGTGCTGGTCAAAGGACACGCATATTTTAAGGTCAAAATGCCCTTCAGAACAGCTGGCTGGCAGGTTCACATTCCCATCAGCAGTTCAGGAAACTGTCCTTCCTCAGACATTGCCAAATGTCCCCAAGAGGGCAAAATCTGCCCGCTTTCCCCCACTGAGACCCAATTCCCTGGAGACAGAACGGTTTGAATGGCCAGGTTGCTGTTACTCCCACCTAGGGTCTGACTCAGTGGTTCTCCATTTGAAGGGTCTGTGCACAATACCATATTTACCCTACTTTACGGGCAGAGAATTTTCTAGGTAATTGACTCCACCTTCTTTTGCTGTATGTGTTGACATGCAAACCTAATCTCATGTGCATACATATACATTAAAAAAATTTTTTTTTGGCCAGGCTCAGTGGCTCAGCCTGTAATCCCAGCACTTTGGGAACTGAACACTCTTAAACTGAACACCACCGGTCTCCCTGAAGAGCCCTCAGTGGTCACTAAGGACTTGTCAGCACAAATCTCTCTCCTGCCCAGGCTGCTTCTGTGAAGCCAACAGTGATTACTAGCATTACTACAGTTCCCATGGCACCAAGCCACCCCGCTGAATCCTCACATGAGGTAGGTCGCATTTCTGCCCATTTCACTGAGGACACCTGAAGCCCACAACGGTTAAGTAGCTTGCACAGCTAGTAAATGGTAGGGAACATTTGATGCCAACCTGTACCACTTTTCAACAGAAAGTGAGCACCAGCAGTTAGAGTGTGTCAGTAACTGGTTCTTGTTTGTTGATTGACGTTTTTACCCCTGTGATTTCAATTCAAATGAGTGAAAATTGAAAAGTACAGTCTCCGTGGCTCCTGGCTCTGTAACTTCAAAGGGGCAGCGGTCGGTATATCTTGAGCTGTGAGCAAAGTGCAGGCATCAGTCTTTGCTGATATGGGAACAGCAGTGTCTGGAGGCTGTCCTGCTTAAATGACCCCTCCAAGTGCCCTCCAGACCCAAGGTTCTGAATTTTTTTTTTTTTTTTTTGAGTTGGAGTCTCACTCTGTCACCCAGACTGGAGTGCAGTGGCCACTCCCGGCCACCGCAGCCTCGACCTGCTGGGCTCCGGCGATCCTTCCGCCTCAACCTTCCAA
>NW_007231858.1:0-17769 GCF_000164805.1 Carlito syrichta | reverse complement strand
GATCCTTCCGCCTCAACCTTCCAAGTAGCTGGAACTACAGGCGCGTGCTACTACGCCCGGCTAATTTTTTGATTTATTGTAGAGATGAGGTCTTGCCTGCCCAGGCGGGTCTCAAACCCACGGGCTCAGGCAATCCACTCACCTCAGCCTCCCAAAAGCATGGGATTACAGGCTGAGCCACCGAGCCCAGCTAAGGTTCTGAGTATTGCTGGAGTAATTTCCTGTGGGTTCTATTAGCCATTAGACCAGCAGAGTGGCCATTTGGCACCTTAGAATAATGCTTCTCTTATGATTTTAAAGAAGGACCATGATTTGCAATTGAGGAAACCACTCCTTCTCCCTTTCTTCCCCTCCAGAAGGGCTCTGGACCCTAAGATGAGTGAAACCCTGGCCGGGCGTGGTGGCTCACGCCTGTAATCCCAGCAATTTTGGAGGCTGAGATGGGAGGGTCTCTTGAGCCCAAAAGTTGGAGACCAGCCTGGGCAACATCATGAGATCCCATCTCTATAAAAAAATAGAGGGGGAAAGGGTAAAAAATAAAAAATAAGGAGCAAAACCCTTTTGAGTTCCTTGGAAGAAGGTGTGCCCCAAAGCCAAGGGTGTGATTAGATCGGCCAGAGACTTCCTGTTCCAACCAAAAGAACCAATTAGATGATGTAATGGAAACCTTTTCTGTCATCCAGAAATTATATGATGCTCTGAAGCTGCCCACATCTTGCAGCCTTGATGATAATCATAATGTCTCCTTCCAGGGTCAAAGTATAATCAACTCTCTTGACAGCCTCAGTGTTAATGACCCTGTACCCATTTTGTGGGTGGGTAGAGAGAGGCAGAGACTAGGGGCCTGCCTGACTCATCTTTATACTCAGCAGGGACGTTCCTTTAGTGAACTCAGTGAAAGCAAGGCTTTTATTTCCTGTGCTGTCAATCTGAAGTTCAAGCCATGGTGGAATTTCCCCAAAGTTTGTTCTGGGCAACCTCAGCCTCACAAGAATTTCTGTGATACGTTTGGAAAATGCTGCATTTCTAGTTCTCCTCTGAATTTTCTGAAATACATTAGTATGTTAAAGGATCTGATAAGTTCTGTGGTAAAGGCCTCTTTTAAGTTGTGATTACCAAATATTTTCAAAACTTATTTGACCAAAAATCCTGCTTTCATGTAATACTCCTGAATGTTCCCTGGGAACCCCTCAGGAAATTCAGGTGTTTGGGATAGTGAAGTGACCTTTGGTGTCCCAAAAAACATTTTTAGAGAGGGCCTTGGGAAGCAAGGCCATCACTGGAGAATGGGCTTGGTGATCAGGATAGCAAGACAGCCTCTGGGGAACCTTTGCTCCCTTTAACAAATGCCCCATGTCCGTGAACCGGAAGGACCCCAGAAACAAGGGTGTGGTTGAGGATGAAGTGAACAGGGGTTCACAGGTGCCGCGCGAGACTTGCACACCAGCGCGCCCAGAAACAAGGACATCCTCACCCATGTCAGACAGACACAATTTTATCACTGGTATATATCATGCATTTTTTCAACCATTTTCAAACTAGGGCAGAATTGTCGCTGGCACCAAAACTGATGAGAGTGTGACCTTGGGGACAGGGCTGGGTTAGACTGAGAAGACTCTAAAAAACGCCAGGAGGACAAGAAGTGATATTGCTCCAAGGGAGGTGGCAGGCTAGGACTGAGCCATGGGAAGCCCCGACACACCTGGAGATCACACAGATAGGCACGCTGGTGTGCAAGTCTCGCGCGGCACCTGTGAACCCCTGTTCACTTCATCCTCAACCACACCCTCGACCCAGACATCAAGGCAATATGGCAGCATGGGTGACAACGTGTCTGTGTGTCTCCATGCCTCCTTCTGGCTCACAGCACTCCGGAAAATACAGTCAAGTGACATTAGCTAGAAGCAAGTGAATGGCCATAGAAGGAACAGAGATACAAACACTGAGACAAGAATGCAGCTGGTACAAAGACGAGGACTGTAGTGTCCACAACATTTGCTGCCTTGGATCTAGCCACACATATTAGGTATCTGTTTGGCTGGGAACAGCTACAATTTATTAAGCACCTACTGTGTGTTGGTTCCTAGGCTGAACACATTTTCTACTTTTTTTTTCCTATGAGGAAGGTTAAACGCACTGTATATTTTTTCCTCTGAAGAAGGTTTTTCATCTCTGTGATAGAGATGAAGACATCAAGAAACCCAGAATCTAAACAATTGGTCCAAGAATATACTAATAGGGACAGAGCTGGGCTTGAACTTGGAACTTTCTGATTCTAAAGGTTGTTCTTTTGGTTCTGTGTCATACTGTATGAGCCACATAGACAAACAGATGCACCCTTCTCTCCCTCCATATTCTTTCACTGAGAGAGATGACATACATATAGAAAAGGACATGGGACATTTATGCTGGTAGAAGAATAATTAGAAATTGGCCAGGCACTGTGGCTCACACCGACAATTCTAGCACTTTGGGAGGCCAAGGTGAAAGGATTTCTTGAGTCCAGGAGTTTGAGACCAGCCTAGGTAACATAGTGAGACCTCATCTCTACAAAAATAAAATTAGCTGAGCATGGTGGTACACATGTGTAGTCCCAGCTACTCGGGAGGCCGAGGCCAAAGGATCACCTGAGCCTAGAAGGTCAGCCTAGAATGGCAGTGAGCTGTGATCATGCCACTGCTCTCCAGTCTGGGTGACAGAGTAAGACTCCAACTCAAATAATAATAATAATAATAATTAGAAATTGAACACTTACCTCTCAGCCACCTATGCAAAGAGACAGAACCAACCAGCACCTCAGGGGTCTGTTGTGTGTCTCTTTCAGGGGTATCCCCATCCTGACTCTTAGATATTTATTTCTCATTGTTTTACCACATATGTTTATGTCCCCAGACTATTTAGGTGTGTTTTGCCTGATTTAGAACTTTATGTAAATAGACTCCTGCTTGTAAATTTGTTTTCGCTTGCTTCTTGGTGCTCAACAAAATATTTGTGAAATTCAAGCATGAGCTCGTCTGTGGCTGAAACTCATTTGCTTTCACTGCTTTTCTGTATTCCATAGAACGGAATTCAACAGCACCTCCCTTCTACCTGTGATGGATGCTTGGGTCACACCCAGGTTTTGGCGATAGTCTTGGTCCATTTGTGCTGCTTATAACAAAGTACCCAGGACTGGTTAATTGATAAACAACAGAAATGCATTTCTTACAGTTCTAGAGGCTGGGCAGTCCAAGAACAAGGCACAACAGGTTTGGCATCTGGTGAGAGCCCAGGCTCCTTGCTCCCTAGATGATGTCTTGCTTCTGGGTTCTCACATGAAAGAAGGCGGAAGGGCAAAATGGCCTACTTAGTTCTCTCTTGCTCTTTTGAAAGGCGCTATCCCATCCTTGAAATCAGAGCCCTATGGACTAACCATCTCCCAGAGGCCCTACCTCTTAGTACTGTTGCACTGGGGATTAAGTTTCAATATGAATTTTAGAGGAGACACAAACATCCAAACCCTAGCAGCAATCACAACTATGATGCATCACCATGTGTGTCTATGGGTGCACGTGGGTAAGGATTTTTTAAGAACGTGCACTTGAAGAGAGAGGAATTGCTGGGTCATAGACTGGGTATAACTTCAACTTTACTAAGTAAGTGGTTGTACAAGGCTTTTCCTTCATGTCCTCACTAGCACTTTTGCTGTCCCCTGACTTTTATTCACATGATCACCTGCTATCTCCATCATTCACCAGTCTGTTAATAAATTCACAAGGGCAAGTGAAGAAACTTGGTGCACATGCTGGCTGGACATACAAAAGGCTTGGTATTTATAGAATCAGAACTGCCAGGGAGCCCACTGATCTAGAGCCTTGACCATTTTTTAAAGTTCTAGAGAGTCTTTTTTTCAAACCAAATCTTATGCAGAATGCAATATATGAGATGCATAACATCAGAGCAGCCCTGTTTGGAGCAGAAGGTAAGAGTGGAGCGTTTCAGCTGGGCTTGGTGGCTCAGCCTGTAATCCTGCGCTTTGGGAGGCTGAGGTGAGTGGATTGCCTGAGCCTGCGGGTTCAAGACCCGCCTGGGCAACTTGACGAGACCGCATCTCTACAATAAATCAAAAAATTAGCCGGGCTTGGTAGCGCACGCCTGTAGTTCCAGCTACTTGGAAGCTGAGGTGGAAGGATGGCCGGAGCCCAGCAGGTCGAGGCTGCGGTGGCCGGGAGCAGCCACTGCACTCCAGTCTGGGCGACAGAGGGAGACTCCAACTCAAAAAAATAAAAATAAAAAAGGGTGGAGCGTTTCATGATACAGACTGGCTAGCTCTTCACCCTACCCAGTCCTCTTCCTCCGCAATGAAGCCGGGCCACATTTCCCAGCCTCCTTTGCAGATAGACGTAGTCATGTGACTGAGCTCTACCCAATGGATGCGGGTGGAAGTGATGGGGGGGGGGGTGTTTCCAGGCCTGGCTCTTAAAAGCCGGCCCCATGTGCAGGCTGAATGCAGGGCAGAGGTGAGAGGTCAGCAGAGCCACTAGCTGGAAGGGGCCAGGGTGCCCCAGTGATCGTATGGAAGGCTGTCTGAGCACCCATTTTGTTTTTTTGTTGTTGATGTTGTTTTTATTTTTTATTTCATTCATTTATTTATTTATTTTTGAGTTGGAGTCTCACTCCACCGCCCAGACTGGAGTGCAGTGACCGCTCCCCTCAGCCTCCCAAAGTTCTGGGATTATAGGTGTGAGCCACCACCGCCTGGCAATTGTTAACACTGTTTTTAAACTTAAGAATTGTTTATTTCTGGAATTTTTCCATTTAATATTTTCAGACCACGGGCAACCTTAGGTAACTGAAACCACAGAAAGTTAAACTGTGGCTAAGGGGGCCTACAGTACTCAGGAGGCTATTTTTTTTTTTTAGTTGAGATCTTACTCTGTTGCCCAGGCTGGAGTGCAGTAGCATGCTCATGGCCTCTGCAGCTTCAACCGGCTGGGCTCAGGTGATCCTTCCTCCTCAGCCTTCCAATTAGCCGAAACTACAGGCGCACACTACCACACCCAGCTATTTTTTTTTTTTTAATTGTAGAAATGAGGTCTCGCCAAGTTGCCCAGGCGGGTCTCGAACCCGCGGGCTCAGGCAATCCACTCACCTCAGCCTCCCAAAGCGCGGGATTACAGGCTGAGCCACCGAGCCCGGCTTGTTTTTATTTTTTATTTTTATTTTTTTGAGTTGGAGTCTCACTATCGCCCAGTCTGGAGTTCAGTGGCATGCTTACAGCTACCGCAGCCTCGACCTGCTGGACTCAGGCGATCCTTCGGCCTCAGCCTTCCAAGTAGCTGGAACTACAGGCATGCGCCACCATGCCCAGCTAATTTTTTTATTGTAGATATGAGGTCTTGCCAAGTTGCCCAGGCTGATCTCCAACCTGTGGGCTCAGGCAATCCTCTAACCTCGGCCTTCCAAAGTGCTGGGATTATAGGCGTGAGCCACCACGCCCGGGCTGGAGGCAATTTTTAAATGGTATTGTTCTCATATTTTATTTATAGAGGCCAATCATTTTATTGTATACTTGGGAAGAATACTCTAACTTTTGCGAACCATCCTCAGTTTACTAAATTGAAATTGAGATTAAAGAAACTGACTATTGTTTCTTTTTAACAAGGATTACAATAGACTATTTTCTGAAAGAAAAAAAAAATCTCAGACTAGCCCAGAAACATTTATATGTTTGAAATGACTAATTTTATTTTATTTTTTTATGACTTTACCTAACGAGAAAATAGATAACATTGAAAATACAATGTGAAAAGAGACTGGTCCAAAATATTTAAATGTAATTTTACTCCTATTTAGAGTTTACAGTGTTGGTGTTGATCGTGTTCTTTCCTTAGCAAGGAACACTCCTTTTGAATTCCACATTGTGAGACATAAATTCCACATTGTGTTAAGTCATAGATACTTGGGGGTCAGTTTGTTACAGCAGCTGGCACCGCCTTAACTAACAGCCCCATCTCCACTGTCTGCCCCCAGGGCACTTCCATGGAATCTGAGTCTTCCAGGCAGCCCACAACGTGGAAGGACACGCCACGTGCCATCACCAGACCTGGGCTCTTATCTCCACTCCCCCACAAGAGGGGGCGAGGGAGAGGACCCCACCTCCCTCCACTCTTGTATGGATTTAATGAGATAATATATTTGGAAAGCACTCCGGGTGCAGTGAAAGGCATTTCAGATGTGAGTTATATTTAGTTATTGTTACTGCATTTCTGCATGTTTCTTTCACTACACCCGCAGCCAAAGCCTCTCTCCAGTGGCTACTCCACGGAAACTAGAGAAGCATTAATGCAGTAAATCTAAAATCTCAGCCCCTCGCTCCCTTCCCCAGGCAGGGCTGGGCCGCAGTCCCCAGAGCAGCTGACCCTGAGCATAAATGCAAATGCTTGCGTTCAGTCAGGCTATTTTGAGACAGCCAAGGAATAAGACTCCCGCTCTCCCCATAAGAAATGTACATCAGTCCCTGTTCTTTAATTTCCTTTTGATTAAAAAGAATCAGCCTATCTGAAAAAAATCTCTGCTATCTCTCTCCTATGCTGAGAGAGATGAGAATTTTTTAACAAACGACAAATATGCCCTCTGGCCCTTCTGAGTCATAGGGACCACTAAGACTTTTCGCTAAAAGTTGTGTGAATTTTGGGGTCAGTGATGAGGGTATGGGGATCCAATGTTAATAGGCTAGCATTTGGAACTACCACTTGGAATGATCTTGGAATTATCTCCAGTTCTCCAGACTGGAGAAAGAGGCAGGTTTACGTTCTTCTACAATGTGTGCTGGGTTGGGCGTGGTGACTCACACCTATAATCCCAGCACTTTGGGAGGCTGTGGTAAGAGGATTGCTTGAGTCCACAGATTTGAGGCCAGCCCGGGCATCTTGGTGAGACCTCATCTCTATGATAAATAAAAAAAATTAAGCCGGGCTCGGTGGCTCAGCCTGTAATCCCGTGCCTTTGGGAGGCTGAGGTGAGTGGATTGCCTGAGCCCACGGGTTCAAGACCCGCCTGGGCAACTTGGCGAGACCTCATCTCTACAATAAATAAAAAATCAGCTGGGCATGGTAGCGCGTGCCTGTAATTCTGGCTACTCGTAAGGCTGAGGCGGAAGAATCGCCGGAACCCAGCAGGTAGAGGCTGCAGTGGCCAGGAGCGGCCACTGCACTCCAGTCTGGGCGACAGAGTGAGACTCCAACTCAAAATAAAATAAAAATAAAATAAAATGTGTGCTGGAGGTCAGAACCTCCAGACTAGACAGAGAGAAGAGAAGAGAGAAGAGGGGACAGTCCCTGTTTCTCTCCTGGTCTCCCAGCCCTGATCCAGACCGTTTATCTTACTTCCCTCCATCTCCCAGCCCTTAACACTCCCATTCATAGTAGTGGACAATGCTATACAGTAGGACTTAGCACCTAGTAGGGTGACAGTTCCCATTCCCATGAAAACACACCTACTGTGCGCCTATTGTGTTCTGTGCACCACGCAGGGCCCTGGGCACACATTCTTATGGGTGCAGCCCTGCTTTCTGCTCTCAACCACAGCAGGCCTCCTAAATGACATCCAGTTACTGTCCCTGTCCCCTTCTGTCAGACCAAAGCAGAAAGAGTCTGGACCCTGGAGTCAGAATTGCAAATGTCCAAAATCAGTATCACTTTTCTGGGCTACCATAATAAACCACCACAAACGGAGTGGCTTTCAACAACAGAAATTTATTCTCTCAAAGTCTGAGAAGGTGGAAGTCCAAAATTAAGGCATCCAGGGACTAGTGCCTCTGGAGGCTCTGAAGGAGGGTCTGTCCTCTGTCTCCCTCCTAATCCCCAGCAAATTGTGAGCATTCCTCAGTTTCACACTGTCAGTCAGGTGCGGTGGCTCACGCCTGTAATCCCAACACTTTGGGAGGCGTAGGCAAGAGGATTGCCTGGGCCTAGGATTTCCAGATCAGCCTGGGCAATATGGTGAGAACTTATCTTTATAATTTAACAAAAAAAATTATCCAGGCGTGGAGGCTCACATCTGTAGTTCCAGCTACTTGGAAGGCTGAGGTGGAAGGATCACCCGAGCCTAGCAGGTTGAGGCTGTTGTGGCCATGAGCATGCCACTGCAGTCCAGCCTGGGTGACAGAGTGAGACTGAGGACTCAAAAAAAAAAAAAAAATCATAAAAACACACAGTCTTCCTCTCCTTTTGTCTCTGCCCTCCCCTCTTCTTTGAAGGACACTTGTCACTAGATTTAGGGGCCAGCCTAGTTTCAGGGTGATTTCATCATGACATCCTTAACTAATTGCATCTGCAAAGACTATTTCACTAAGGTCACATTCTGAGGTTCTGGATAGACATGAATTTGGGTAGGGGGGACCACTATTCAACCCACTACAATCTAACCTCTGCCCCTCCCTATATTCAGGTCTATCTCACACGCAAAATACACTGGAATCCCAACATCTGGAAATAGAAAGATCAACACTGGAAATGGAGGTGATTCTAAAGTCTTGCTCCTAGTGTCCCTGGGACGATAAATAAGGCATTGAAGGACAAAGCCAGTACCCGATTGAGAACTGAGCAGAGAGCTGGGCTCAGTGGCTCAGCCTGTAATCCCGCGCCTTTGGGAGGCTGAGGTGAGTGGATTGCCTGAGCCTGCGGGTTCGAGACCCACCTGGGCAACTTGACAAGACCTCATCTCTACAATAAATCAAAAGTTAGCTGGGCGTGGTAGCACGCGCCAGTAGTTCCAGCTACTTGGAAGGCTGAGGCCGAAGGATTGCCGGAGCCCGGCAGGTCGAGGCTGCGGTGGCCGGGAGCGGCCACTGCACTCCAGTCTGGGTGACAGAGTTAGACTCTAACTCAAAAAAAAAAAGAAGCTGGGCTCGGTGGCTCAGCCTGTAATCCCGTGCCTTTGGGAGGCTGAGGTGAGTGGATTGCCTGAGCCCGTGGGTTTGAGATCTGCCTAGGCAGCGAGACCTCATCTCTACAATAAATCAAAAAATCAGCCAGGCGTGGTAGCGCATGCGTGTAATTCCGGCTACTTGGAAGGCTGAGGTGGAAGGATCGCCAGAGCCCAGCAGGTCAAGGCTGCGGTGGCCAGTAGCGGCCACTGCACTCCAGCAGTTTGGGCGACAGAGTGAGACTCAAAAAAAAAAAAAAAAAAGAAAAAAGGACCGAGCAGAGGGTAGTAGCAGAAGCCTTTGTAGTTATCATGATGCACAACTGGAAGAATTTCCCAGGACACCATTTTTCCTGTCACTTTCATCCTCTAAGAAAAAAAAAAAAAGAGGCTGGGAACAGTGCCTCATGCCTATAATCCTAGCACACTGGGAGGCTGAGGTGGGAGGATTGTTTGAGGCCAGGAGTTCAAAACCATCTTGAGCAACATGACAAAAACCTCTCTCTAAAAAAAAATGTTTTTAATAAATCAATAAGGGCCAGGCATGGTTGCCCACATCTGTAATCCCAGCATTTAGGAGGCTGAAGCAGAAAGATCGTTGAGACCAGGCTGGGCAACACGGTGAGATCCCAATCTCTATTTTTAAAAATAAAAAAAGTTTAAAAAACTTCTTTAAATAGAAAAGAAAAATCAACAAAGGTTTCCCACTGCCTGCAGAACAAAGCCTGACTTATCTGGTTATTCACTAAGGACTTTGCAGGAAGCCTTCCTGCCCGCAGTGAGACCTGCCTCTATCACACCCACATGGCCTAGGTTCGTGCTCATTTGGGGCCACTGGTACCAACTGGTAGTTTTTTTTTCCCCCATGTGCTTATTTCTCATCTATCTGCTCCATCATAACCATAAGCTTCTTGATGGCAGGGCTGGGTCTTTTGCACAAGAGGCTCAGAGGAGAGCCATGGGCTCTGGTCCCCGACAGCACCAGGCTGCAAAGCCCAGCTCTGCCCCTTAGAAGAGACACTGAGTATCTCTGCGCCTCAGCATGTGAATCTATAAAAGCAACTGTCTTCCTAGGGAGAATCCTGGAGGGTCAAGCAGAGCAACACAGGCAAGTGCCTGGCACCAAGTAAGCGATCGGTGAGCTTCTCTCCACAGCCGGGTGTCACCCACTGCAGCTGCAGCAACAAGGTGCTCAGGGGCTTTGTAGATGTGCATGGAGGATGGTGAGCACTGAACAGGAGAGGACCCATTCTGGTGTAAACTAAGGCATAAATTACTAGCCAAAACAACAACAACAACAACAACAACTCCCTATGTATCAGGTGTGGTGCTAGGGTTTTTCATGCATCTTATTCCCATCTACCTAGGAAGGTATGTGTGTCTCCTACCATGGTCGGTAGACGTCCCACCATAGACAAGGCAGCCTGGGAAAAATTTTCCTAGAGATCTCTCTCTCTCTCTCTCTTCTCTCTCTCCTCTCTTCTCTTCTCTTCTCTTCCTCTTCCTCTCTCTCTCTCTCTCTCTCTCTCTCTCTCTCTCTCTCTCTCTCTCTCTCTCTCTCTCTTCTCCTCTCTCTCTCTCTGGTATGTTTTTTTTTTTTTAAATCTCACTCTGTCACCAGGTTGGAGTGCAGTGACTCAATCATAACTCAGTCCAGCCTCAAACTTCTGGGCTCAAGTGATCCTCCAGCTTCAGCCTCTTGAGTAGCTGGGACTACAGAAGCACATCATCACACCAGGCTCATTTTTTACAGAGATGGGGCCTCACTGTGTTGCCCAAGCTGTTCTTGAACTCTTGGCCTCAACGATCCTCTTGTTTCATCCTCCCAAAGCGCTGGGATTACAGGCACTAGTCACCGTGTCCAGCCTCTCTTCATCCTGCTAAGTCACCTGGCTGACTCCCCCCTCTGTATCCTTCCTTGCCCCATGCCCGGTGCACTTGGACTTTGTCACTCAGGTCTCCCAGGTACCAGGGACCTGATCCAGGCAAGTGGGGGAAAGACACAGAAAGGGGGGCAGTGAAAGAACAGCAGCTAGGGAAATGCACAGACACTCCACACATGCTGGACGGGAATGTTCCGTGTGAGAATATCCCCAGACCATGAGGGGAGGGGGCGGGGGGCTGAGACGTGTGATTGAGAACGCAGCACTGACACACAGAAATGGGGCTCTAGAATTGCACAAAGCGCTTTCTAGTGCAGGACCAGAGTAGGGTCTGGTCCAGTGTGCAGCTTACTGGCCTCTCCATTCCAAATGTGGACCACAGGCCAGGCTGCTTTTGAAAACAATCCCAGCGGTCCACCAGGCCAGAACCAGAATCTTTCCTGGGAAACATGCGTTTTTTGAGTCATGAAGGTCACCTTTGAGTCATGAAGGTCACCTTTGAGTCATGAAGGTCAACACAGGAGGTTCAGGCTGTGGTGGCCAGTGGGGTGCTGGTGGCAGGCCTTTTGTGTCCTTCAGAGGCAGCTTGTCCCAGGCCACTTGCTGACGATGGGCCCAGCCACGATTCTCAACATGAATATTCATGGCCGGTTGCGTTTGTACACCTTGCACCAAATGTCCCAAACAGCACACCCTGTGCTGTGCATGCCAAGGAGAAGGATGGCCTTGGATTTGAGCAGCGCCCCTGTCCTGGGACGCTCCCAGGACATGATTTAGTAAGTGTTTCAATCCACTGTTCCAAGGCTGTATGTAGACAATGCCAAAGATAAAGTTGCCACCTTATTGCAGAATAATCTGGGCACTTTAGAGGATCAAGGTTACAAGTCTAGTTGCTAGCTGGGCTCAGTGGCTCAGCCTGTAATCCCACAATTTGGGAGGCTGAGATGAGTGGATTACCTGAGCCTGCGAGTTCGAAACCCGCCTGGGTAACCTGGTGAGACCTCATCTCTACAATAAATCAAAAAATTAGCCGGGCGTGGTAGCGTGCGCCTGTAGTTCCAGCTACTTGGAAGGCTGAGGCGGAAGGATCACTGGAGCCCAGCAGGTCGAGGCTGTGGTGGCCGGGAGCAGCCACTGCACTCCAGTCTGGGCAACAGAGTGAGACTCTAACTAAAAAAAAAAAAAAAAAAAAAAAAAGCAAGTCTATTTGCTGAAGGAACATCAGTCTGAGTGCAAGCCCCCTCTCTGTGCACAGAGCTATCCCCAGCCTGTAGCATGGCACTGGGAATTAGGAAAGGATACCCTTCCCCCAGATGAAATGGCTAACTTCAGCCCTTGCTTGACCTTGACTGAGCCTCAAGCCTCCTCATCTGTGACGATAATAGCAGGATCTGCCTTACTGGCTGGTTGTGAGGATGAGATGACCTAATGTATGCCAAGCACACAGTGACAAATGTTGGTGATAATCTTATGACTGTAATCATCATACCCCTGCCTGCCTGCAGGGAGAACAACTCTCCTGGTTTGGCCAGGACCCAGAGGTGGGACTCAGGGCTTTCAGTGTTAAAAGCTGGGAAGCCATCGGGCACAATGACTCATGCCTGTAATCCCAGCACTTTGGAAGGCCAAGACAGGAGGATTGCTTGGGGGCAGGAGTTTGAGGCCAGCCTGGGCAACATAGCAAGACCCTGTCTTTACAAAATTTTTTTTTTTAAATTAGCTGGGTGTGCTGGTGCGTGCCTATAGTCCCAGCTACTTGGGAGGTTGAGATGGAAGGATTCCTTGAGCCCAGGAGTTAGAGGCTGCAGTGAGCTACGATTGCACCACTGTACTCTAGCCTGGGCGACAGAGTGAGATTCTGTCTCTAAAAGAGCAACAACAACAAAAAAAACCTGGAAAGCCCCAGGCAAATGGAGGTGAGTCGGCCGCCCTGCTGCTATAACCAAGCACAAGGGGCATCCCAGAGGCCACCACAGTTCTGGGCACATTTTGAAGTGTTGGGTGTCAGCACCCAAGGGGTCTATTGTTGGACAGGGCTCTGCTTCCTGAATTTGGCTCTGGACCCCAGAAGTGGGCTGTTGGGTCTTGGGTGTGTATTAATGCTCCTCCTTGTGGAGCTCCTCAGGGACAGGGACCAGAGCTGTTTTGTTTGGCACATAGTAGGTGCTTCACAAAGGTGCGCACTGAAGACCGCAGATCTCGCAGCACAAGCCATCCCCCTCTCTGCCTTCATCTTGCCTGGTCCACGGGCTTATCTGCATCCTCTCAGCATTTCCCAGGAGGCCTTGGGCCAGCTCCTTCACCATCCTGCGCCTCAGTTTCCCTTCTGTGAAAGGGAAAGCAGAAGCTCTGACTTGGAAGATGAAAGCACTACTTGAGGTTTAATAAATGCCAAGTCCGGGCATAGCGCCTAGTTGGAATTAACGATCAACCTCTACTGAGCACTTGCCTTAACCAGGCCTCGGGCCTCTGCTCTTTACATGCACCTCACACGAGTCCTCACTGCAACCCTAGATGCAGCCCTGGGTGAGGGCAACGTTGTTGTCTGTGGACAATGCGTGAGGACACCGAGGCCTAGAGGGTTCATCAACTTGGCTAGAAAGGGGCAGAGCCTCACCGTCAGAGTCCACATATAAAACCCCAGACTTAGGTTAGTTTCACTTTCTCTAAACTGTCCAAGAAAGAACCCAGTAAGTGGTTCCATTTCCCTTGACGAAGAGTCTTTAGAATGGAGAGACACTGACCACGGAGCGCAGGTTTAGGATGCGTCAGAAGGGCAGGGGTCTCCTTGTAAGAGGGAAAGCATTCATCATTGTCACGATTCTTCGGGAAAAATATGGGCATGAAGAGGCTTAGGGGAGGGGAGGGAAGGGGAAGACGGGAGGAGAGAGGAGGTGGGGAGGAGACCTCACCCTTTAGAAGAGTTCTTAAATAAATCCAGTGAGAGGTGAATGGATTGCCTGAGCCCGCGGGTTCGAGACCCGCCTGGGCAGCGAGACCTCATCTCTACAATAAAATTAAAAAATCAGCCGGGCGTGGTAGCGCATGCCTGTCATTCCGGCTACTTGGAAGGCTGAGGCGGAAGGATCGCCGGAGCCCAGCAGGCCGAGGCTGCGGTGGCCGGAAGCGGCCACTGCACTCCAGTCTGGGCGACCGAGTGAGACTCCAACTCAAAAAAAAAAATTCCAGTGGAAGCATTTTTCCTAATTCCTCAGCTCCTGGATCTGGATTCACCTACATTTTCTTTGAATGTGTCTTCATCATAGAGCAATTGCAATCAGACCTTCTTTTTGAAGTCCCAAAATACAACCCAGCGACCAGGTGTAAACGCTGGTATTTCTAATGAAGACTCATTATTCAATAGAGTCATTGTGTAAATCAAGCCATTTCTGTATACAGGCATGTTCAAAAGGCATGCTCTGTCCCAGAGTTCATCTGGTGTGGATGGAAAAAGCTCCCACTAACTTGTGTGCACAGGTAGGTCCCTGCCCCAGGGTGCGGCATCACCAGTCCTGCCAGGCTCCCTGTTTTGAGCCTAAAGTGCATCACTAGAAGTCTCCCTCTGAGTTCTCCAACAACTCTGTGACAGTAGAATTGTCACTTTCACCTCCTTTTGACATATGAGGGAACTAATGGTCAGAGAGGTCAAATCAGCTGCCCAAGGTCACACAGCTGGAGTGGCAGGGCCAGGGTTTAAACCCAGACTTCCTGCCTCTAGAGCCTATGCCTGTGACCATGTCATTGTGTCGCCTTCTCTGTACTACCAAGAACTTGGGCTAAGTTAAGAGGCTTGGGGGGGTGTGTCTTGCTTTTTTTTTTTAACAGACTTCATCCTTTAGAAGTCTATTATAGTTTAGATTTATATTTAGTTGTAGATTTACAGAAAAATTGTGAAAATAGTAGAGTTCCTATATACCCCACCCACGTTTTCTCGATAGTTAATATATTAGCATGATACATTTATCACAGTAAATGAACATTGTTCATTCATTATTACATTATCATTAACTAAAATAATGTAATATTATTACATTATTGTTGGCTAAAATCCATTCTTTATTATTCAGATTTTATTCATTTTTGCCTAATGTCTTTTTTCCATCCAGGATTCCATATTACATTTAGTCATGTCTCCTTAGACTCCCCTTGGCTGTGACAGTTTCTCAGACTGTCCTTGTTTTTGATGGCCTTGACAGTTTTGAGGAGTGCTAGTTGGATATTTTATAAAAAGTCCCTGAATGTTTTTCTCATAATTAGACCAGGTGTTATGGCTTGAATGTGTTCCCCAAAGTTCATGTGCTGGAAATTTAATCCCTAGTACAATGGTGTGAGAGGTGGAACTTTTAAAAGGTGATTAGGCCATGTGCTTCATGGATGGTTTAATACTGTTCCTGATCAAAGGATAAGTTTGCCCCTTTCTCTCTCTCTCTCTCTCTCTCTCCCCCCTCCCTCCCTCGCTCTCTCTCTTTCCCCATCCTCTCTCTCTCATACTTTCTTCCCTTCCACCTTCCACCATGGGACAATGCACCAGACTCAGGTCCCTCTACCTTAAACACATCAGCCTCCAGAATTATAAGAAATAAACCTGCTCTTCATAAATTACCCAGTCTCTGGCATTCTCTTAGAGCGGCCCAAGATAGATGAAGACACCAGAGTTATGTGTTTTGGAGAGGAAGACCTAGAGGTAAAATGCCACTCTTATCACATCCTAACAAGAATCCACACTGTCAGCATGACTTATGACTGTGGATGTTGACCTTGGGCACCTGGCCGAGACAGTGTTTGTCAGGCTTCTCCACGGTCAAGTTCCTTTTTTTTTTTCTTTCTGTTCTCGGATCTTTTTATCACTTGTAATTAAGCCCTCTTTTTAGCTAGGGAGTCTTTCTTTGCTTCTACCACATGTAATTTCATGTAGAATTGCTGACAAGCCCCTCGGCCAGGGCAGGCTTCATGGGCAGATAACCAGTGCTGAGTCCTGCACTTGGGGTTTTTCACTGTGCTGCCACCATCTTGACATTTTTAGTAATTTTTTCTTCGAGTTTGTTTTGCAAGTGGAGGCTGATGGGACATGCAACACCCACGGGGGGTTTGGAGCCTCAGATCACACAGGACCTCACCTCCTGTTGCCGCCCCCATTTCCTCAGGATGGGCTCTCATCACTCGCTCCCCACCTTCTTCCCATCCCCCAGTGACTGCTGCCATCCTCTGTCCCTGGTAGAGGCCCGAGGGCAGCACAGGGAGGGCTGGGATTAAGTGTGCGTGTGGTGCAGCATCTCAGAGTGGGGACATGGTGGCAGTCATAGGTACACCAGGCTGGCAGTGCCCTGACACATTCAGTGGGCAGCTTGGAGGGGATAAACCTCTTATCCACCCCCAATCCAGGTGTCTAGAGAGCTCTGGCACAGAGGCTGCAATGCTGTTGGGGTCATCCATTCACCATGGATTAGGGTGGCACGTCCATAGCAGGGAGAACTGTCTAGCTCAATGTCCCCATCTCTCCCTAGGCACCATATGGTGGCCCGGTGGCTGATGGGAAGGGGAGCCAGCAGCCAGGGGGCCATGCCTGCATGTGTGCCAAGTCACAGGTGGGGTTCTGGCACCTGTGAGGGTCCCCACTCGCCATCCATGTACCCCCAGGCTTGAGAGAGTACAACGTTACACAGCAAATGAAAACACTGACAGGTCACTAGAGGAACCACAGAAGGAAGGGAAGAAATGACATTTTCATACTTTTTTCTTCTCTCTTCCTCCCCTCCTTCCTTCCTTCCCTTCTTTCTTTCTTCTGTCAGGGTCTCACAATACCACCCAGGTTGGAGTGCAATGGCGTGATCACAGCTTATCACAGTCTCAACTTCCTGGGCTCAGGTGACCCCTCTGCCTTAATCTCCTGAGTAGCTGGGATTATAAGTGTGCACCACCCCACACAGCTAATTTTTTTTTTTTTTTTTTTGAGTCGGAGTCTCACTCTGTTGCCCAGGCTGGAGTGCAGTGGCATGCTCATGGCCATCACAGCCTCAACCTGCTGGGTTCAGGCGATTCTTCCGCCTCAGTCTTCCAAATAGCTAAAACTACAGGTGCGCGCCACCACGCCCAGCTCACTTTTTGATTTCTTGTAGAGATGAGGGCTCGCCAAGTTGCCCATGCTGGTCTGGAACCCCTAGACTCAGGCAATTCTCTTGCCTCTGCCTCCCAAAGTGCTGGGACTACAGGCATGAGCCACTGAGCCTGGCCACACAGCTAATTTTGTATTTACTTATTTTTTGTAGAAACAAGGTCTTGCTATGTTAGTCTCAAACTCCTGGGCTCAAGCGATCCTCCCTCCTCAGCCTCCCAAATCACTGGGATAATGAACATGCGCCCCCAGCCAGACCGGAGATTCTCATGTCCCAGAGGGCCCAATCGCGGGTCTGAGGAAGCCCTTCTGGGTCCTGGGCAGAGCAGACCCTGCTTAACAAGAACTCCCAGTGGGGCGGGTGGTGGAGGTGCCCCCGCCTCACCTGGCGCAGGCCCCTCTGTTTCAACTCCATAAACTGTGAAGGCGACAAAGCCCTTTCTGTATTTCGCGAGAGATACAGTTTGCAAATGATCTCATTACCCCGCAGCAGCCGTGAGCGGAGTTATGTCGGGCCTTTCTAACAAGTGGCAGTAAAACATTTTATAGGCACCTCTGCCCGCCCTCCTCTCCCCCACCGTGTAATTTTCTGTGTTTGGGGTTGGACTTGGTGTTTTCCCTCTTTTCCTTCTCTTTCTCCTTGCACTTTCTCTCATGTTAATTATATTAGTTGCCATGGAAACGGTGATGTCATTGGCACGGGAGCGCTCAATGACATCCAAAAGCACAGTTTATAGCATGGCTCGAAATTTATTCCATGGCTCGCAGCCTCGAGGGGGGGGTTATATGGCGATTATATCTCGGGCACCATCTGGGCATGAGGAGGGAAGTAGCAGGAAAGTAGCTGGGGGGGGGGGGGGGGGGGGA
>NW_007231857.1:0-6818 GCF_000164805.1 Carlito syrichta | reverse complement strand
GCCTTGGCCTCCCAAAGTGGTGGTATCACAGGTGTAAGCCCCCACACCTGGCCTGTTAGAGTGTTTATATTCTTAGCACGTAGACAATGTGCATAGTAGTACACATAATAGGAAATCAAACACCTGATAGATGAATAGATTTTAGCAGGTTAACTGTGTGGATATCTAAATATACAGCCATGCATTACCTAATGATGGGAGCATGTTCTGAGAAATGTGTCATTAGATGATTTCATCCTTGTGCGCACGCTATAGAGTACTTATACAAATATAGATGTATTCATGTTTTTGCATAAAATAGCTGAATTTTCAGCAGTAAAATTTACTTCATACAGTTTTTTGTTGTTGTTAATAAATGGGAGTTGAAGAAAGGCTTTACTCAAGAGCCTAGTCATCAGGGAAATAAGGTAGATTTTGAGAGTTTAAAATCTACACAGGGAGGAAAGAGCAGATGCAGAGATGCAAAGTCTCCAAAGAAGCAGAATGACTGATGGGCTTGCAAGCCTTTGCCACTCACCTGATTGACCGTATTGCTGCCCGTTGAGGGTGGAGAGTGGATTCATCTGCTCTCACTGTACAAAGAGAGGCCCAGAGGTTGAAATTGGCAGTATTCATCCCAGCCTGTGTCGGAAGATTCTGGTTTCTACCTGAATTTGTAGAGATACATGCAGGGAGTTGTAGGTGGGTGCTCCAGACTTTTTTGGCAGGTGGAATAATGACTAAGAGATAGAACTGAACAGACAATGCTCAGATTCTGGCCTCGTTACTTGCTATTTGTATGTCCTTGGGCACGTTTCTATCAGAATCCAGTTTCTAGTCTGTGTGACTAAGGTTTGACCTGGAGCCTGTTAAATCCGTAGGGTAGTGACTTTTTCCATGACACCTTTTGAGTCAGCCATCTTGCCACCCCTTGGCAAGTCCGTACCTTATGACAGCAGCACTGTGGGCCATTTGCTTGAACTGGTCCCCTATTTGAAATGCATTTCTATATGTATATGTACATGTGTGTTTGGCAGCTGAAAGATCCAGTTCATCCTTTTCTCGTGGAAAAAAAAAGGAAAGCATATGAAATGCATTCAGTACACAAAATAGTCTCCTACTTAAAAGCAAGGAGCATCTGACCTATGCTAGGATGAGCTCCTCACGAGTAGGGTGTTGGTTTGGGCCATCTCTTTCTGTTTTACTTTGGATAGTGTTTGCAGAGCGTGTCTGAGAGTGACACAATATGCACAGTTCTAAAACTTTGATTATGTATTTAAATGTCTCTATCTTTCTAGGACAAATTGAGTATACTTTATCCAGGATGCTTGGGACCCAGAAGTATTTTGGATTTCATATTTAAAAAAAAATTTTGGAATATTTGCTCCAGGGAGCATTTCCTTTGAGCATCATGTCAGCACTAAAAAGTTTTGGATTTTGGAGTATTTTGGGTTTTGGATTTTTGGATTAGGGATGCTCAACCAGTGATTAGCAGATTTAATGACGATGATTATCTTATCAGTATTAGAATTAAAATTATGTAATCAGATACCATATTTGGGTGCTGGGATATTAAATATGATGAATAAAATTGGAACATTTACAGAAGTTATATTGGTGGGTTTCATTTTAAAAAATTGATTGTTTTGGTCAGAATATATGTTTTTAAGAGAATTATTTTGGTAGGAAGGTGCCTCCTGCATAATGACCAGGCAACTAAGAATTTTATGTCCAGACACAAACTGATTTAAATTACTTATGTATCAAAAATCTCTTTCTTTTTATCATAATGTATCTAAGGAGAAGGTTACAGATTTAAAGTAAAATTAAATCTGATTAAATTATCAGATGGATTTAAGTCAATGTTAGTCTAATCGTTTTGCAAAATAAATGTATTTTTCTCATTTTAATATTAAATTTAAAATGTAGTTGGAACCTATAAGAATTATAACAATGTTTTGTTTTAATTTTTTCCTTTGATTTTGCTTGCTTTATTTTGAAGGCTTCTGTTGAAAATGGCAATACTAATTTAAGTTTCTGCTTAAACTGATTTCTGAAATTCAGTTTCTCTTGACTTTTTTCACTCAGGCTGGAGTGCAGTGGTACATTCACAGCTACCCCAGCTTTGACCTGCTGGGCTCTGGTGATCCTTCTGCCTCATCCTTCCAAGTAACTGGAACTACAGGCACGTGCTACCAAGTCCGTCTAATTATTTATTTATTTATTGTAGAGGTGAAGTCTCGCCAGGTTGCCCAGGCTGTTCCCGAACCCGTGGCCTCAGGCAATCCACTCGCCTTGGCCTCCCAAAGTGCTGGCATTACAGGCTGAGCCACCAAGCCTGGCCTCTCTTGACTTTTTAAGGAATCTACTCCCTCACCCCAAAATGAATATATATGTTTTGAGCAGATGCACATTTTGTGAATTCTTGCCATTAGAATAACCCCTCTGCTTCTAGTTATTTCAACATTTTTCTAATATATATGCTTATGAAGTAAGTTAAGTTTCATCACTAGGCCTCATTCTTCAATCCTTCCCTCCCTTCTTTTCTTTCTTTGCTTTTAATTTTGAAATAATTTTAGTGTTGCAGAAATAGTACCCTTCACCCAACTTCCCAATGTTAGCATCTAAGATAACCATTGTATAATCTTCAAAATTAGGAAATTAATATTGTTACAGTGCTATTGACTGAGTTACAGATATTACTTATATTTTACCCGTTTCCCACTACTTTCTTTTTCTGTTTCAGGATCTGATCCAGGAACCCACATTACATTTAGGTGTTATGTCTCTTTAGTCTCTTCTGGTGTGTGATAGTTGTTCAGTCTTTCTTTGTCTTTGATGACCTTTTCAAGAGTCCTTACTGGTCATTTATGTTGTAGTGTCTCTCAATTTGGGCTTGTCTGGTATTTTCTCGTGATCAGTTTGAAGATATGCCTTATTGAGAAGGATACCATAGAGCAATGTCCTCTGCTGTACTCAGTAGATCATGTCAGTGGTACGTGATGTCTTACAATTGGTGATGTCGCAGCGTTATTATTTATTTATTTATTTATTCAGGCAAGATGCACTTAACATAAACCCAATCATTTTACACGTGTGCAACTCACTACTTCTATCTAGTTCAAAAACATTTTATCATTCCAAAAGGAAACCTGTGTCCATTAATCATTTTCTTCTCATTTTCCCTCCCCCATCGTCTTCCCAGTCTGCATTCTGACTCTGCGAATTTACCTGTTTTGGGCATCTCATATAAGTGGAATCAGGGACCTTTCTCTCTGGCTTCTTGCAGTCTGCACAGTGTTTTCACGGTTCATCTACGCCTTAGCACGCATCGGTGCTTCATTTTGTGTGTGTGTGGGTGTTTTTTATCATTTCATTTATCCCTGATGGACACCCCTGATGGACAATTGGGCTGTTTCTATCTTCTGGCTCTTCTGAATAGTGCTATAGTGAAAATGTATGCTCGTTTAGTTATTGAATTGCTGGGTCACATTGTAATTCTAACAGATGTTCTTGCTTCAGGTATTCTTTAGTTTTTCTAACTTTATTTGATTAAAAAAGTCTAACTCAGTTACAGAGTGATCAGGGTACCACAAAAATATTCTTTGTAGATTTTAAATGTCAGGGAGAGTTACGTTTTAAAACATGGAGGTATTTGCCCTTCTGTGTAAGCTACTTTTCTCTGGACTTGATTGTTGACAGACTGTACCTGTTTTCTCATTTACAGTGATGGTAAGATGCGGCGCAACAGCCCATGGATTTGTTGTGTTTTGGATGTTGTCAGTTGATGCTGCACTGCTTTGTCCTTAGTTGGAACATTTTGTCTCCCACCGTACAGGAAGTTTACTAGTTTAAGGAAACATAATAAATATCTGAAGAACAGTTTAAGGACACTTTTTATACTTCTAAATATTTTTTCACGTCAGATTTGAGATTTTTGATATGGTTTTAAACTTTCCTTTTTAATGATTTATTTTCATATGATAGATAAATGCAATATACTATTGATTTTTAAAAATGCTTTGTACTTTTTCATGTGGCAGATAGAGAAAGGAAAGAAGATAATTCTGCTAGAAGCTTGTAATAAGATTGACGAATGAGAATTGGAAAGTCCTCTATTTAAGAATCAATCAGGTCCCTAAAGGCTGCTCTTAAGTTCAGCTTTCCTACTATTGAGAGACTAAGAAAGTTGCTTGTAATCCTTGAGTATGCTTTCACCAGGAGGAGTAGGAGTTGATTCTTCAGTGTTTTAAAATAAAGTCTTTGGTTGTGGGTCATCTTGCTTTAAAAACATCATTTTCTTCTCTGCTGACACCCTGTTGATCCAGGAGACCACCTTTTCCTCACATGGTGGAAAGCTCTGGCCGGCCGGCCTCATAGCCCCTCATTGTTTCATTCTCATTTTGACTTTCAGGCAGTCAGTGGGACCTTGAACCTCTAATTTTGGTGGGAGTTTTCACTCTTGTATTTTTACCTGCTTGGGCTTTATGTTCTGGACATCTAATAGTGGCACTAATCCTGTAGTCAGTGTGGTTACTTCTGGAGAGGGGAGGAAGATTTATAACTTTTATGGACAAGAAGTTAATGGACAAAGTACTGAATGACACTTTGAAGCCCCAGAAACTTTTTGTTTATGCTAATGATTCTGAGAAGCCCAGCATTATTGAGAGAACCTGGACTACTGTGGGCTGATGATGTAACTTAGCTTGCATCTGAAGAGTAAATGGTAGCATACTTGCCTTGTATAATGAAGTTTAAAAGGGATGTGATAATCAGAGCTACTATACCCAGAGTCACTGTTTTAATATAGTCACCATTTTACACGTTCAATTGGCAGCTAAGATTTCCCAGTTACATCACCAGGTTGCATGCATTAACGATGATCCCTCTGAAAAAGAGAAATGAAATTCCTTCAGCAACTTTAAGCCAGATGTAAGGAGGGTGATTCTTTCTTTTTAAAAAAAAATTTTTTTTTTTAATTTTTAAGATGTGCGGGGTACAATTCAGGTTTAGGTATACAAGTGGTCATCATACAGGTAAAGTTTGGGCCTCCCTTTGGTTGAGGGTGATGGTTTTATAAATATAGAACCACTGGGTGAAAGCCCTGCCTTGTGGAAATGGTATCAAATTCGAAAGTATAACATATTGTTGTTGTTTTCTTTAACAAATCCATTTGGCGTGTAGTTTTTCCTCTCTTTTCCTTGTGAATTTTTTCTTATAAGTAGGAGAGGAGTAAAAATGATCTTACCCATTAGAAATTATTACTTTGTTAAATTATTGTTGAAATTTATTAAACTGAAAAATTAAATAGATAATTTAATCATAGGCCCATGTATATATGTGTACATATGTTCATCACCATCACCAAATCCAGCTGTTTCTTACCACCTCTACCTCGTCCTAAGCCTCCACTGTCTCCTGCCTGGACTTTGCAGAGCCTGTTAGCTGCTGGGACTGGCTTCCTCATCCCTAACATCAAAGTATCTCTTTTACAATGACTGTCAGATCAGGCTGCTGGAAAGTTCCACTTGTGTCCGCGTCTTACTTGTTGCTTTCGGAAGCATTCAGTGGGCTTCCAGACCGCACGCCATTGGGCGCTGCCGGAACCCAGCCTGTCCTCGGTCTCCTCTTTCCCAAGTGATAGGGTCTTCAGCCCTGAAGGTGGGCTTCGCCACGGGCTCTGCACTGACACTTCCCTTTGTCTGCAAGGCCACAGGGAATTTTCCTCACTATTTTCAGACCTACTTTGAATGTCACCTTTTCCGGGAAGTCTCCTCTGAGCACCTTTGTAAAATCATGCTGGTGCTCCTTTCTCCACCCCAACCTCCCTATTCTCCTCAGCTTGCTTCACTTTCCTCTGGAGCACCTATTACCATCTGAGTTAGTGTATATGTATTTTTGTGTGTTTATTAGCAGTATACCATGCTCATTAGACTGTAAGCTTCGTGAGGGTTTGTTTTCTCTGGTGTATGTAGCTCCTAGAACTGTGCTTGGCACATGATAGGTACTCACTATGTTTATTTGTTGAATGAATGAATGATTAAATAAGGGGAAGAGAGTTCTAGGCAGATGTGAAAAGCATTGGTGTGTTTGAGAACCTGAAAATGTTTCCCTGTGTATCTGAGGTGAGAGTGGTGAGGTATGGTCTCTCTCTCTCTAATCTCAGAGGCTACACATATCGAATTTTATCAGCTGTGCTTAAGAATTTGGACTTTGTCCTGAGAGATTACAGACACTACTAACTCTGTGATCCTCTGAAAGTGTAATCAGGTTAGCATTTTAGAAAGAGTCTGGTTGCTAAGGGTGAGTGAGTTAGCAAGGAACAAGACTGTAGGCACAGTGACCGTTTGGAGGACAGCAGTTTGGGGACACAGTGATGATTGCCAGAATTAGACTAGCGTACAGAAATGGAAAGATGGACTGATGAGAGAGATGTATGGTGTTCAGCAGTTGATTGATTGTGTAGCAAGAATGATGTGTAAGAATCTACCATGGTCAAATGGGTGGGGGGGATACTGTTCAGAGATGAAGAGCAGGGTTAGGGTTATGAGGTTACAGTGGAAAATTGAGTCCAGGTTCAGTTTGTGGTGTGCTGTATTATTTTCTAGGGTGCCATAGCAAAGTATCAAAAAACAAGGTCACTTAAAACAATAAAAATGTATTGTGTCAGTCCTAGAGGCTGAAAGTTCAAAATCAGGGTGTCTGCTGAAGTCTCTAAAGGAGCCTCTCCTTTGCTGCTTCTAGCTGCTGTTGTTTGCTGGCAGCCGTTGGCATTCCTTGGCTTGTGGTCACATGGTTGTCCTCCTGTGTGTCTTCACAGAATCTTTCCTCTGACTGAA
>NW_007231856.1:350237-369913 GCF_000164805.1 Carlito syrichta | reverse complement strand
CTGATTTTTTGATTTATTGTAGAGATGAGGTCTCGCTGCCCAGGCGGGTCTCGAACCTGCGGGCTCAGGCAGTCCACTCACCTCAGCCTCCCAAAGGCTCGGGATTACAGGCTAAACCACTGAGCCTGGCTGCTCTTGAAAGTTTTTAAAGATGGTCATGAGATCTCTGGGCCATTTGTAGGATTTAAAATAAAGCATAGATCTTCAATAAGATTACATGAGTTAAAATGTCAAATTTTGTTGATTTACGTCAACTCTGTGGTAATGGAATATAGTAACATTTTGACTGACAAAGTGCTAGTAGTTATGTACGTCTTTGATTAAAAAACAGGAAAGGCCAAGAGTGGTGGCGCGCCTGTAATTCCAGCACTTTGGGAGACTGAGTCAAGAAGATTACTTGAAAGCCTAGTAGTTCGAGACCAGCCTGGGCAACATAGTGAGACTTCATCTCTACAAAAATAAAACAATTAGCTGGGCATGGTGGCGCCCGCCTGTAGTCCCAGCTACTTGGGAGGCTGAAGCAGAAGGATTGTCTGAACCTAGTAAGTCGAGGCTGTGGTGAACAGTGATTATGCCACTGCCCTCCAGCCTCCAACAGAGTGAGACCCCCACTCAAAATAAAACAAAACAAAAAAACAAACAAATAAGCAAACAAAAAATCAGAAAAGCAATATATTTTATATTATTCATAGTTTCCCTTAGTGTTGCCATCTTAATAACCCTAGTATAATAACCAAAGCCAGGACATTAACACAACATAAAGCTATTAAGTAGTTGGTATACCTTGTCAGAATTTTGCTAATTGTCCCCAATGTCCTTTTTCTCCTCCAAAATCTTAACACTGCATTAGTCTCTTCCATTCCGGGTTAATTCCTATGTTTGTCTTTGTTGGTCATGACCCTGACGCTTTTGAAGAATGCTGACCTCTTGATTTGCGGAAAGTCCCTCAATCTGTGTTTGTCTGACTTCTCTTATGTTCGTATTATACATTTTTGAAAGGATAGCGCAAAAGTGATGCATTCTATTCTAACATATCCTATCATGCATTCTAATGAATCCTGTCAGGAGCTATTAATTTATGTTTCATTACTGGTGACGTCAATTTTGATCATTTAGGATGTCTGCCAGGTTTTTCCACTGTAAGGTTACTATTTTTTCCTCTTTGTAATTAATATGTCTTGTGAGGAGACACTTTCACACTATGCAGCCATCTTGTTTCTCATGATCTTTTTATTCACTAATTTTAGCATCCATTGATGATTCTTGCCTACAATAATTATTACGTGGTGTTTGCCAAATGGTGGTTTTTAAAAATTTCTATCATTCCTTGTATATTTGTAAACTGAAATTCTACTAAAAGGGAGAGCTACCCTTTTCTCCTATTTACTTGTTTATTTTATATTAATATGAATTATGTATATTTATTTTACTCTATGGGTTATAATTCACTACTACTTATTTTGTTGCTCAAAATGTCCTAGATTTGACCACTGAGAGTTTCTTCACCTGGTGCCTGTGTCATTTTAACAGGCCTATATCATTTATTACTCTTTGACATTACAATATGTTCCAGGCTTATCTTAAATTTCTCTGCCTCATTACTGGAATCAACCATTTCTCCAAGGATTCCCTGACTTGGCCGGGGTGGGTGACTCAGCCTGTAATCCCAGCACTTTGGGAGGCTAGGGTGAGTGGATTGCCTGAGCCCACGGGTTCGAGACCCACCCGGGCAACTTGGCTAGATCTCCTCTCTATACTACATCAAAAATTAGCTGAGCGTGGTAGCGTGCGCCTGTAGTTTCGGCTGCTTGGAAGACTAAGGTGGAAGGATCGCTGGAGCCCAGCAGGTCAATGCTGCGGTGGCCATGAGCATGCCACTGCACTTCAGTCTGGGCGGCAGAGTGAGACTCCAACTCAAAAAAAAAAAAAAGATTCAAGACTTGAGCACGGTGTATGCTCATTGTTACTAGGTGTCACTGCTTCTGGGCCCACTCGGTGGAAAAACCTACAAAATATATGCATATATGAAGGGGGGACCAAAGTAACCATAATTTGTTTATTAAAATTGTGTATTTAATCTCACATGTTTAAACTTCAGTCACCTTCAAAGTACTCTCCATTTGATGCAATATACCTGCTGAGACTCCTTTCTCACTGATCAGAACAGTTTTTGAACTTATAAATTTTGATGCCTTTTAGTGCTTCTGTCATTTTTTGTTTCACCTCTTCCACATCAGCAAAATGTTTCCCTATGAGAACTTTTTTCACCAGGGCAAAAAAAAAAGTCCCTTGGGGGCAGGATGGGGTGAATAGGGAGGGGGGGGCAGGGGTCATGCTGTTTTTGGTCAAAAACTGCTGAACACTCAGCACAGTGTGGACAGGTGCACTTGTGAATCACCCATTATGAAATGGGCAAACATTTGAAAGACTCTCAAAAAAAAAAGTCACTGAAGCTGAAACTCTGCCTCTCACAACAATGCTAGAGGTACGCTGATGCCAATGGGTACACTGATGCGAATGGGGAAGGCTGTACTACAAGGGGCCTGACCTCCAAAAAACAATTCTGGTTTTTTTGGGGTCCCCCCCTCATATACTCACACACACATGCACGTATCTTTGTCTATATATTCATTGTGTGTGTGTGTGCATATATATATCCACACACACACACTTACTCCTCTGATTAAAATCTAACACCACAGGATTCATTTAACTTTGTACCTTTCCTTATTTGCAACTCCTTTCTCAAATACTAGAAAGAAGCCTGGTTTCTCATTATTCACAGTGTATTTACCTATTTGTTCAGTTCTAGTACATACATAAAATACTTTCAGAATTGCTAACCTGTAGCCCTGTGAGAAACACATTTACTAACTAAAGTACAAAATATCTGTGTACAGTTCACATAAAGACCTGTGATTGGCTAGGCTCGGTGGCTCAGCCTGTAATCCCAGCACTTTGGGAAGCTGAGGTCAGTGGATTGCCTGAGCCCGCAGGTTCCAGTCCAGCCCGGGCAACTTGGCAAGACCTCATCTGTACAATAAGTCAAAAATTAGCCAGGTGTGGTAGTGTGTACCTGTAGTTCCAGCTACTTGGAAGGTTGAGATGGAATGATCACTGGGAGCCCAGCAGGTTGATGCTGGGGTGGCCATGAGCTGCACTTCAACCTGGACGATGGAGTGAGACTCTAACTCAAAAAAATAAAATCCTGTGATTGCATTTGGTCTTACCTGGATAATACAGGATCACCTCCCCATCTTAAGGACCTTAGCTTCATCACACTTGCAAAGTCCCTTTTACCATTTAAGGTAATATAGTCACAGGGTCCAGGGATGAGGATGTGGACATCTTTGGAAGGCCACAGGTGGGTATAAGCCATAGGTGGATATAAGATGTTGGCATTTCAGAACCAAGTATGAGAAGGAGCTGGAGAGTTCCAGATTCAATACATAAGCTTTTACTGACTCCACCAGTTTCCAGTATTGGTCCTTCATTCCCACCCTCAGCAGGACCTGATATGCTAGAGTCTATGATGATCTGACTTCATCTCCACCGAAAACAAAGCTCCATCTTCTGCCAGGATAACAGAGTGGTGGACAGTGAGGCAGAAGGAACTGGGGAGGTCCAGCAGTTCCTCACACAGATCTCCCACCTGTCCTCCCTGTTTTGCCCCATGACTCACTCCTGACTACATGCCCTTCGTGAAAGCATCTTACGCGCATACTGCTACAATCAGGCCTCCAGTGCATCTGGGCTTCTCCCGGGGCTCCCCAGTCCTTCCTGTCAGTGGGCAGACATTTGGAGTCTTTTTCTATTGGTGCCTCACTTTGGGTACCAGAACTAGTTTCAAAGTCGTGGACATCTGCAAATTTTGAGACCACTTTTGAGAGGTCACCTTATGGACTACCAGCCATTTCTCCTGTAACCTTCAGAATAGATGGGAAAATGGGACCGCTCTGTTAAGATGGAAAATGAAGCCCCGAAGTGGAGGAAGGGAGAAGACAGTGGGGGGGGCGGGGAGAGAACCAGAAATGAAAAGGGGTAGGGTATAGGGGAGAGGAGAATGGGCCCAAGGGTATAGAAAGAAGCTTGTTTTAGGTTCCCTTGTCCTAAGTCTTTTGAGCTTCCAAAGGAGGGGTGGTCAAAACCGGGTTCCAGTCACATTGGGAGTTGAGCTGGAAAGGGTTACCCCAAAATTTTTTAAGCCTCATTTTATAAATGAGGAACCTGAGGCTGTGAGTACAGCGTGCAAAATTATTCATCTTAGTTATTTTAAAGCTCTTGCCTGATAACTGAAGTATCCGATCTGTGTTCCTTCTGTTTTTCAGTCTTTTGATCATTTTATTTTAACATGTATCTGAAGTTTTTCTTTTCTTTTCTTTTTTCTTTTTGAGTTAGACTCTCACTCTGTCACCCAGACTGGAGTGCAGTGGCCACTCCCGGCCCCCGCAGCCTTGACCCGCTGGGCTCCGGCGATCCTTCTGCCTCAGCCTTCCAAGGAGCTGGAACTACAGGTGTGCGCTACCACGCCCGGCTAATTTTTTGATTTATTGTAGAGATGAGGTCTCACCAAGTTGCCCAGGCGGGTCTCGAACCCGCAGGCTCAGGCAATCCACTCACCTCAGCCTCCCAAAGCGTGGGATTATAGGCTGAGCCACCGAGCTCGGCTAGTTTTTATTTTGTATCTGTCCTAGAAGTAGATCCAAATCTTTAATCATTCCGTTGTATCTGTACAGTCCACAAATCCAGAATTTTCCACGAGAGAGTTGATTTCAAGTATCCAGTGTGTTTCCCGAAGTGCCCTGGCACCTGTCAAACTGTGGACTTTGATTTCTGGCCCACTGCCCTTGTAACCTGCAGCCTCCTGCCTTCTTTCCAGTAAAACAGGTTTGCATGGTTTAATGATGGATGTTATGGACCAGGTCGAGGAGATTTAAGCTGGAGAGTAGGGAACGGGGCAGAGTTGGGGAGCTTGGCAGTGAAACTTTAAGTTTCAGAAGGTAGCTTGGAGCTGAAAGAACCTCCACCCCCTTACCCCAGGACAGGAACTAGGAGGATGGAAGCCAGCTGGGAATGGTGGTCAGAGCCTGGTGGTGACCAGTCAGACCTGGTGCTAAGCACAGTTGGCTTCACCTTCCTCAGCCTGCTGTGAATGGCAGGGGTGAGGGTGCTAGAGGGAATAGTGATCCTCGGCCAGCGGGGAGGCTGCCAGGAAGGAGCACTTTGTAAAATATATGTATCTCAGAGTTGATCAAGATTTTCTTATTGCTGCAAAGCACGAATCCTGGTGAATCATGAGTTCTCTGAAATCTGACTTGAGCCACGAGGCACCCAACACCCAGGCGTTTCCCCTAATCTGCTATCATTCTACAGGAGCATTTGGACTGTGCATCATTTAGGAGAGTGGATAGAAAGACAATGGTGGCAAGGTGGATAGACTGTATTTGGGGAGATTTTACAGAGTAAGGAAGGAGAGTTTGGGTAGCAGCATGAAAGGACAGTAGGGCTGGTAAGTAAGAGGTGACTTGTGGATGTTTGTCGTCTGACCACGATGTTTTGAAGGAAGGGGGAAGTATGGAGCAAGGCACTAAGGATGCCAGGAATGAAGTCACCTGGCTAAGAGGGGAGGGACTGGTTGAAGAAAGGAGGACAGAGTCTAAGACTGGAGGGAGGAATGAGACCCAGCAGGGGGTAGGGTCAGCTGGGGCATTCTCCCAGCAGATACCTGCAATCCTGTAGGAACTGAGGTATCCTGCTGGAGGGACCTTGGGGAGTGGGGAGGGATTGAGCAACCGAGACAGAGGAGGTACAGATCCACTTGGGTGGGATTTCTAGGAAAAGGCCATCAAGTCTGGAATCCCAGCACATTTGGGAGGCCAAGGCGAGCGGGCTGCCTGAGCTTGTGGATTCAAGACCAGCCCAGGCAACTTGGTGAGACCTCCTCTCTACAATAAATAAAAACATTAAACCAGGCTCGGTGGCTCAGCCTGTAATCCCGTGCCTTTGGGAGGCTGAGGTGAGTGGATTGCCTGAGCCTGCGGGTTTGAGACCCGCCTAGACAGTCGAGACCTCATCTCTACAATAAATCAAAAAATCAGCCGGAAGTGGTAGCATATGCCTGTAGTTCCGGTTACTTGGAAGGCTGAGGCGGAAGGATCGCCGGAGCCCGGAAAGTCGAGGCTGCGGTGGCTGGGAGCGGCCACTGCACACCAGTCTGGGCGACAGAGTGAGACTCCAACTCAAAAAACAAACAAACAAAAAAAACATTAGCCGGGCATGGTACTTGGAAGGCTGAGGCAGAAGGATTGCTGGAGCCCAGCAGGTCAATGCTGGGGTGGCTTTGAGTGTGCCACTGCACTCCTGCCTGGGCGACAGAGTGAGACTCCGACACAAAAAAAAAAGAAAAAGAAAAAAGAAAAAGACCATCAAATATGACCGAAAGGAAGTTCTGCTAGCCCTGCGTTCTGCTGTGGTTGTTTGGCACAAATCCAGAGATTTCCAATGGGGAGTTGTCTGTGGTTCTGCACTCTCCTCGAGCAAAGTTCTTTGATCTGGGAGCCAAAGCTGAAGAGGAGGTGGTGGCAGTGGGCGTGATCTCTAATTGAGGACTGGAATGCCAGGAGCTCCCAGGGTCATGGAAATCAGGGGTGGAGTAGTGTTTGAAACCACCTACCATGGAGTCCAGGCTGGATGAGCCACCGAGTGAGCATGGGCACGTTCTGATGAAGATGGGAGGGTGCTGGGAGGATTCTGGTGTGGCTGAATGACAGGTTCTTCAGGTGTGAGGCAGCAGGGGAGGTGAAGGAAGAGGAGGCTGTGGTCAGAGTGGGGAACATGCATTTGTGGATGGGAATGAGTGAGAGCCATGACATGCTCAACTCCAGGGTGTGCCCAGGATGGTATGCAGATGAAGTATTTGTGTGGTGTCCTGGCTGACAGAAGTAGTGCTCTATGTGTTGGCCAGAAATGGATTTTAGTAATCAGGTTTATGACTAAGGTGTGTGTGTGTGTGTGTGTGTGTGTGTGTGTGTGTGTGTGTGTGTGTGCCCTTGCGTGTTGTATGCATGCATGTTGCATGTGTAATAGCTCTTATTTCCAAAATAAATAATATTTCTTCACATAAACATACTCAGAATTCTCATCAAATGTTTATTTACATATGATGTAAGATAATGGATCAGCAATAATGATCCAGAGGCTTTTGTTGTTGGACTATTCATTAATTTGCTTCTTCATTACACATAATATGGTTTTTCATGGATAGGGCCCTGTATGGCTCTGTATTTCTTTATGGGTCTCTCTTACCTACAATCTATTTTGTAAATTTCCCTGATGGCAGGGACCTTTTTATTCCCACCTCCCTCCCTAGCAATTCACACAGTACATTGTCTACATAATCAATGTTTCCTGAAAGAAAAGATCACATTGTTTTCCATCCTGACAACTTGTCTCCCAAAGTAGGAAAGACGAGTATAGCAATGACCTTTAACTAACAGTGAGAATCTTGGAAGAATGGGCTTCTTCAAAATGTACTCTGGACCCAAGTACCTTTAGCATAGTTGTTTTTTTGTTTTGTTTTGTTTTGTTTGTGTCAGAGTCTCACTCTGTTGCCCAGGCTGGAGTGCATTGGCACACTCATGGCCACCGCAGCCTCGACCTGCTGGGCTCAGGCAATCCTTCCACCTTAGCCTTCTAAGTAGCTGGAACTGCAGGTGTGCACCACCATGCCCAGCTAATTTTTTTTATTTATCATAGAAACGAGGTCTCACCATGTTGCCTAGGCTGGTCTCAAACCCATGGGCTCAGGCAATCCTCTCACCTCAGCCTTCCGAAGTGCTGGGATTACAGGTGTGAGCATCCTGCCCAGCTTAGCTTTTTTTTTTTTTTTTTAAAGAAAGCAGGATTTATTGAGAGGACAGAAAAGCTCCCACAGTGGGAGGGGACACGAAGGGGTTGCCCTTAGCATCCTTTAATACATGATACCACAATGACACATTCAGTTCCTGCCATCTTCAGAAGAGGAAAACTCTTTTCTTCTGTCTTCAAAAACTTGTGTTTCCTCAATCCACAAGCCCTTTGTTTGCTTCTTTTCTTTCTAACTGCATGCAAAATCCCTCTTTCTCTTTGATGTTGAATTCCTTGGATATGCAGATTATTATTTTTCCCTGATATTTTCCCATCTCTGTGTGAGGACCCTTCCCCCTCCTTCCTTTCCTCCCTCTCTGATGGGGTTCTTTCTACAGTTGACATTCCACTAAGAATCTCTCTGAGAAACCCAGAGAAAGCCTTATGATCTTCAGATCCTCTGAGAATGCTTGCATCTTAGCAGGTGGTGTTCAAAAATAGAAATACATTTAAAAATCAAAGGAATAAAACTTCAAGGTAAACAACAGACAGTAGAGATCTTCCTTGAACCTTCTCAAACCATACTAGGCATATGATTGCTAGCACCTATCCATCTGCCTAGCCCTGTTTGGGAACCTAATTAATCATATAATCTAAGAAGTCGATTCAAGTTTCTCACCTAATAGGTGGTTATAATAATACCTGCCTCTTAGGATTGTTTGTAGGGGAATAAATGATATAATTTATGTGAAAGTGCTTCCTAAACTATAGTATCCTGTCTAGTCCTCTGCCTTCCAGCACTTAACTGGGAATTGTCCCCTAAGGTTCTCGCTTGCAAGAGTGACATCTGGGACAGTGACATCTGGGAGTTTAATACCTGAGTAGCTGAACTATCACACAATAATTATCCACCTGAAAGTAAGGAGGTTTGACAAGCAACCTCTATGTCCTTTCTGCTCCAAATACCTGAAAATTAAAAAGTACTTCATTGGATATTGTTGTATATTATGTTCCAAATATTTTTACTTCCTCAATCACACTGTAAACCTCCTCGAGGGCAGGGGCCATATCTCATAGCCTTTATGTAGTGTCTGTAGTAATTCGCACAATGCTAGATACCTAAGAAATACATCTACCAGGAAATGATTCACTGATATTCATTACCCAAATATATATATATATATATATATATATCTATTTGAACGGAGGTCTCACTCTGTCACCCAGGCTGGAGTGAGGTGGCACGATCATGGCTCACCATAACGACCTCCTGGGCTCAGGCAATCCTTCCAATCTCAGCCTCCTGAGTAGCTGGGACTACAGGTACACGCCCCCACATCTGGCAAATTTTTTGATTATTTGTAGAACTGAGGTCTCACTATGTGGCCTAGGCTGGTCACGAACTCCTGGGCTCAAGCAATCTTCCTGCCTTGGCTTCCCAGAGTGCTGGGATTACAGGGGTGAGCTACCACACCTGGCCTCATTTTCCATATTGATTTACAGGGGAGGCTGACGCTTCCACAGAGAAGGCTTGTTTATCACACTCTCTCCCCTCAGCATGTCTCCCTCACTTCACAAACTTCCTCTACTGTGTGGTGGAGAAGGCAGGCAGTAAAAAATCTGGAGGTGAGCTAGTCTGTTAACTAGGTGACTCTTAAATCTCTGTCAAACTTGGTTTCATTCTCTGAAAAATGGACATAATGCCTCCCCTCCCTGTCCCAGGGTTAGAGAAGATAAAATGAGAGATTGAATGGAGGTCAGGCTTTTAAAACTGCAAAGCACTTTTCTAGGGTGAGGTAGTTATTGTTGATACTTAATCTCTCACTCTTCCTCTCTGACCAAGTTGTAGCCTGAGGTAAGTACCAGAAACATACTTTCAAGTTAATTTTATAATTAAAGATGTGGCTCGCAGATAGGCGTTATTAACAGTGCAAGGTCTTCTGGTAGCTTTTTATTTAAGAAATAATTACTATTCTTGCTAACCAGGTGACAGCCTCTTAAACAGTAATTAGCCTTTTTTCTATGCTCTCTGTTTCAAATCTCTTTTGTTCCCTATCCCCTTACAGCTCTGGTCCCCAGAGTGTCTCAGGGTGATTTCTTAGGGTCAGGGATGATTTCAGGCAAAAATTTGAAGTAAATCATGGTGATGCCTCACCTGCATATTTCTCTTTCATTTTCAAGTCATTTTTATGCACATTAACTCACCGAGTCTGTACAGCTCTGAGACTGGCAGGACAAGAGGTATTGTCTTCATTTCCCAAATGAAATAGAGAAGTTTATTTTGGCACACTGATTTTTAAAGCCCCATCTCTTGTAGGCCTTGTAGGATGCCAGTATCCCTGGTCCTGTACGCAAGAGAGGTCATATCTAACAGCAGCAGCATCGCCTAGGGGCCTGATAGAGATGCAGAATCTCAGGCCCCACCCAAGACTTCCTGAATCTGAATCTGCAGTTCATCAAGACTGAATCAAGGTGATTCATGTGCACATTCAAGTTTGAGAATACTAATCTGATACAAGGATTCAAATGAAAGAATTAATGATTTAATATCTTCTCCAAAAACAAAAAAACAAAAAAACTCTCCAAGGTATTTATTAAAACAACAACAATAACCAAAACAAAACAAAACAAAAAAACCCCAACTCCTGAAAAGAGAAATAAGAATTAGTGGTAGAATTCCAGGCACCTGGCCCCTTAGAAAGCTTTCTAGCTCCCTTCACATAGAGGATCCTGACTCTTAAAATCACATAAACAGCCGATCTCGTTTGCTGAACCGTGTCATAGAATGATATTTTAAAGAGAAAACACAGGAAGGAATAATACAAGAAAATAAGGGAACAAATTACAAACCTAAAATAGTAATTTATGTGTATCTTCCTTTCATAAAATATGCAAATCAATTTTTATTATATGGGTGATAACTAATCAAGCAACACAGAAAAATGTATCAGCCTACTAAAAAAAATTGAGTTCTATTTTTCCCATAATTAATTTGACTGCCTATAACATTTTAGAATCACTTCTCTACTAGTTTAATCACCCTTTAACTCCAAAAAGTTTTAACTATCTATTTGGGCAAATATCTATATCAGAAGTTTGTACGTAGATTGCCCTTATAATGTCATTCTTCATTTGACCTATAATTCCCTGCAGTGCATTCCAAGTCTCCTTCATTAAGTTGTTAACAACCTTAGACTTTAATTACATGTTAGCTTCACTTGGAGAGATTAGAAAAGTTTCATCAGAAACTGAACTCATAATCCTAGAATCATATCTTCTAAGAGCTTCAGAGATGATCCAACACAAATTCTTCTTTTACAAATGGGGAAACCGAAAGCCCAGAGAAAGGATGTGATCTGCTCAAGTTCACTCTCACACCGTTGTGATTATCCAAGGTTTCATGTGAAAATCTCGGTATTCTATTTCAGTTATGAGGAACCCTGAACAAATCCACTCCCGTTTTATTCAGTTTTAGTTTTAATTTCCACATCCACCCACAGCCTTACCACAGGAACAACCTATGAACCAAGATTTTGGTTCAAACTTTTTCATGAAAAGCATCATCTTACCTTATCAGCAATCTCCTGAATTTCTGGAGTGGCGGGTTTGGCCTCAGTTAAGCCTCCAGGCATCATTTTGGCTGATTGCTTCTGTGCTGGGTAGGATACTGGAACTGAGGTGACCAGGTGAGCGCAGAGACTTGCCTTTTAAAAGGTGTTCACAAGCTCCGCCTGTGGACTGTTTTATTTTCTGCAAAGAGGCACAGGGAATATGAGTATGCCTCGAGGCAAGCCTTCTTGCTTCCTCAACAGAATATGCTGAGTGGAATCTGGAAGAAAGAGGGGCTGGGGGCCTGAACACATGGGTATATACGGGAGTCCTGTCGTAACAAGCATCAAACGTCCCGGCATTTCCTTTGACAATGGTTCCATCCTGTTGCATCATCTGAAGTATGAAATCTGAAGCCACAACCAGAATTTCCAAATGTTTTAAAACCTCTAACACAAATTTTATTTTAAAAGAAATACTTATTAACAATGTCAAGGTTGATTGTCTAGAATTTACTTGCCTTCAGAAAGAAAATAAAAGGATGTGTTTGAAGGACCTTGGCTAGACAGGTGTACTTTACTTTTATTTAAGTTTCTAGAAATATTTAAAATACACAATATAAAATAACAAACATCTATATTCCTAGCATTTTGAATTAAAACTTTTAACATTTTGTCATACTTGCTTGTCTTTTTTTCTTTTTTTTGTGTGGTTGTTTTTAAGAAATAAAATATTACAGGAATGGAGGATAATTAAAGAAAACCTGTAGGGGAGAGAGGCCAGGGAGGTGGGATTAACAGTAGTGGATATCTGCCTGGGGAAGGGAGGGCACACCTCATCAACAAGGGTACCAGCACAATGAATATTTGTATACCTAACCCTGAATTGAACCCCACAACTTAAAAATAAAAAATAAAAAAATTTTTGTCAACTAAAAACAAAACAACAAAAAAAGAAAAGATGTAAATGAAAAAAAAAAAGTAATGGATAGTCCCGCGTCCCACCCAATCTTGCCCTCCACAGAGGCAAATAGCATTGTGAGTTTAGTATTCTTCTAGCCCATTTTTATACTTTTGCTTAGTGTGTTTTGAAATTTTTACTTAAATTGTATGCTGAACATATTCTGCGTAATGCTCTTTTTTTTATTCAACATGTTTTTTAGTCTTTCCATGTTGATATACAGATAGAACAATCCAGCTCATTTCCTTTAATGTCTAGCTATTTGATCTATTTATTTAATCTATCTAACTACTATACACTATTTCATATTTTACATACTCATTTCCCTATTGGTGAACATTCTGGTTGTTTCTAGTATTTCTCCTTTATAAACAATGTTGCTTTTTTTTTTTTTTTTGGAGTAGGAGTCTTACTCTGTCGCCCAGGCTTGAGTGCACTGTGGCACGTTCATGGTCATTGCAGCTTCAACCTGCTGGGCTCAGGCAATCTTTCTGCCTCAGTTTTCCAAGTACCTGGAACCACAGGCATGTGCCACCACACCCAGCTAAGTTTGATTTATTGTATTGACAAGGTCTTGTCAAGTTGTCCAGGCTGGTCTCAGGCAATCCTCTTGTCTCCACCTCCCAAAGTGCTGGGATTACAGGTGTGAGCCACTGTACCTGGCTATGTGTGAGGACTTCTACAGGCAACTTATCTAGAAACAGAATTGCCGTGTGTAAATACTTATTTATATTATTTATTCAATTTTTGGGAATATGTAATATGTGCACATGATTAAAATGTTTGGAAGGAACTAGAATTTACAATATAAGAAATTCTTCATCCATTTGATTCCTTAACTACCTTCTTGTCTCCAGAGACAACTTCTAGCTCCAGCTTCCTGTATATTCTTCAGAGACATTCTTTACATATACAAATATAATTAACCATGATTATATTTTATATATGTATATTTTGTATACATTTAGTTTTACTGGCTCATCTCAGTGGTGCCTATGTCCTTCCACAGAATGCCTTTACCTTGTGTATTGAGAACAGCAAGTGTAAGTGACAAGGTTCTCCCACAAGAGGCCACAGGTTGTCTGAAGACTTAGGTTCAATTTTCACAGGCTACTGGCTACAGGTAATCCCAACAGCCTTCACATGCTTGCTCTGTTCATCTTCACATGGCCTCCCCAAGTCAAGTCCTCTCATATCCAGGCCCCCAACTTTTTTCAAGGCCACAGCCCATTTCTAACCTCTTCACTTCCCTCCTAGTCCAGGCCATCCTTAATCTCCCCAGTTGTAGGGGACACTGTAAGCAGCAAGTCTTCCATTCTCTTTTTAAGGCTATGCCCTCTCCTCTCAGTTGTTCACTCTTGATTCTCAATAATTTATTTTAAAAACAAAAGCTACCCCAAAGCAGACAGTTTTTGTCTTTTGCATCCATGCTATAATAATCCTAATTCTTCTCAAGGTAGAATGGATGCCTCTGACTGTCACAGGAAGAGTCATACTCAAGGAAGTGCAGGAAAGAAAAGCACAACAATGAAAAGCTATGTGTTCATATTTAATTTAATTAAATGTACAACTGATGAAATATATAGTTATTTTTAAAGTACATTTAAGATTGCTTTTTGGATTTTTATATTCAGGGTATATTTATGGAGCTAGACATCCTCATAGGTCTCAACCTTCATATCTATGAGCTCATCTTCCACAGGATTTCTCTTTAACAGGAGCTTTCTCTTTTGTAAGCTGGGTGGTGTGACTTTCCTATGGTGGTGGTTGCCTCTACTGGGGGCACAGGCACTAAACCAACTCTTAATTTACCGTTGGCCCAGAGTGTTGGAACCACAAAGACACTGAGAATTTGGGCTTGATTCTAGCTTTTGTTATAATCCTGGGGCTCTGGACTCCTCCGGCTAACTCTGTGTCTACTCATTGCCAGGGGTGTTTGTAGCTGTATTATTATTCATAATAACTCAAAACTGAAAATGGCCCAAATATCCATCAGCTGGTGAATGGCAAAAAAAAAAAAGGTGTACCCGTAGTATAGAATTCCACTCATTAATAAAAAGGAACAAAATGGTAATACATTCAATAACATAGGTGAACCTCAAAACCAAGTCAAAGTGAAGAGAAGTCAAGGGAAGAAGTAAAACACACACAAAAAAACAATGGACTATAGGATTACCTTTAGATGAAACCCCAGAGGAGGAAAATTTTTTTTTTTTTTTTTGAGTTGGAGTCTCACTGTCACCCAGACTGGAGTGCAGTGGCCACTCCCGGCCACCGCAGCCTCGACCTGCTGGGCTCCGGTGATCCTTCCGCCTCAGCCTTCCGAGTAGCCGGAATTACAGGCATGTGCTACCATGCCCAGTTGATTTTTTGATTTATTGTAGAGATGAGGTCTCGCCAAGTTGCCCAGGCAGGTCTCGAACCCGCGGGCTCAGGCAATCCACTCACCTCAGCCTCCCAAAGGTGCGGGATTACAGGCTGAGCCACCGAGCCCGGCTCAGAGGAGGAAAATTTTAGTGACAGAATGGAGATCAGAGGTTACTTGAGGCTGGGATGAGGGAGGAACGGACTGCAAACAGGCACAAGGAAACATCTTAGGGAGATGGAGCAGTTCCATATCTAGATTGTGGTAGTGGTTACATAACCATACATGATTACCCAAATTCATCAAATTATGGACGGGTTTTATTAAATTGCATTAAAGTGAGTGGGTTTTATTGTACGTAACTTACACCTCAAAAATCTAGATTTAAAAAGCACTACCTTTTGATTTAATTTTGCTTTTTGTTTTTTGAGTAGAGGTCTCTCTCTGTCACCCAGGTGGGAGCACAGTGGCACAATCATAGCTCACCGCAGCCCTTGACCTTCTGGACTCGAGAAATCCTCTACCTTGGCCTCCCAAAGTGTTGGAATTACAAGTACAAGCTGCCACGCCTGGCTAAGCATGACCTTTTTTTTTTAGTTGGAGTTTCACTCTGTCACCCAGGCTGAAGTGCAGTGGGCATGCTCATGGCCACCGCAGCCTCAATCTGCTAGGCTCAGGTGATTCTTCCACCTCAGCCTTCCAAGTAGCTGGAACTACAGGCATGCGCCACCACATCTGGTTAATTTTTGATTTATTGTAGAGATGAGGTCTCGCCAAGTTGCCCAGGCTGGTATTGAACCTGTGGGCTCAGGCAATCCTCCCACCTCGGCCTCCCAAAGTGCTGGGATTATAGGTATGAGCCACCATGCCTGGCCAGCATTACTTTCTAAATGTCTTCTTCATGTGTCTCTTGATCGCTTTTATTCTGTTTCCTCTAATGTTTTTCATCAGTCTCAATTACCATTGCACCAACATATTGCCTTAAAAATGGTTGTGAGGGCCCCATATGAAGTGTGTGCTCAGGGGAGGACATAATTCTTCCTCCTGGCTATCCTTATGGTGAAGGGGGAAAGTAGGAAGTAAGGTTGATTGAGGACAGGCCATGGAAAACAGGTGAAGGATCTTACACTTTAGTTGTTAGGTAATGGAGGCTGCTGAAAAGTTGGAGCTGTACACCACTTGTGTTTTAGGAAGATAAAACTGAAAGCTGTGTGTAGGCTGGTGTATTAGGAAAGCACTAACTGCCTGTTTTCTCCTATTACGCTCTCAACACTCCACATGCTTCTAGCCACAAAAAAAGGTGTGGAAGCTGAGCTCCTGTGACCCAGGTGCGGATGAAATTTTGGCTTGAGAATATCAGTTTCTGTTCTGCTTTGAGAGGGGAGGAGAGACCATGCAGTCAGTAGTGTGGCAGGAAGGCTGTCTGTATTCTATGATGAGACCCCTCCTGTGCCCTCAAGCCTTTAAAATGTTGACTGGATTTGCTGAAGACTTGGCATGAGTGGGGTATTTTTTTAAGGTGGGGAAAGGAACACACTGAATTGCATGTCTGGATTAATGTGGAGCGAAATAGAGTGATCAGAAAATAATCAAGAGAACAGGATTTCAGAGATCAGTCAAACTCTTGGAGAGGCCTAGGGTTTCCATTCTCCAAATTAGAAGATGAAATCATTTCACTTTGATCTCTGGCCGGGGTGGGAGTTGGGGGGATTCCTAGCTCCCATCTGGGCTACACATATTTTGGGATTCCAGATGGGATTTTTTTCCTTTTTTGAAAATTGAAGCATAATTTATGTGTGATAAAATGCACACATTTAAAAAAAAAAGCACACATTTTAAGTGCACAGCTAAATAATATGTGCCTAAATTTTTACAGTGATTTACATCTGTGAAATAAACTGCAGAAGATTTCATCATCCCAGAAAGTTCTCCCACACCAATTGCCAGTCACTACAATGTGATCAACCACTAGTTTTGCCTGTTTGTTTGTTTTTTGAATTGGGGTCTCACTCTGTCATCCACGCTGGAGTGCAGTGGCACGCTCACACCCACCATAGCCTTAACCTGCTGGGCTCAGGTGATCCTTCCACCTCAGCCTTCCAAGTAACTGGAACTACAGGTCCAAGCCACCATGCCTGGATAATTTTTTGATTTATTGTAGAGATGAGATCTTGCCAAGTTGCCTAGGCTGGTCTCGAACCTGTGGGCTCAGGCAATCCTCTTGCCTCAGTCTCCCAAAGTGCTGGGATTTCAGTCATCAGCCATGGCAACCAACTTTGGTTTTGCCTGCTTTTAAATATCATATAAGTGGCTCTTTTATTTAATTTGCTCAGCAGAATGTTTTTTGAGATTCATCCACGTTGTTGGATTTGTCAATAGTTGTTTCTTTTTTATTGCTGTGTAGTGTTTCCAGTGTATGGATTATACCATGTTTATTCAGTCTCCCGCTGGTGGGCATTAGGGTTGCTTGCACTTTTTGACTATTTTGAATAAATCTGCTATGAACAAGTGATTTCTCTTGGATATATACCTGGGGGTGGAAATTCTGGGACCTATGGAAGGTATATGTTGAATTTTATTAGAAACTACCCTTGTCTCTACAAGAAATCAAAAATTAGCCGGGTATGGTAGTGCATGCCTGTAGTTCTGGCTACTTGGAAGGCTGAGGCGGAAGGATCGCTGGAGCCCAGCAGGTCAATGCTGTGGTGGCCATGAGTGTGCCACTACACTCCAGCCTAGGTGACAGAGTGAGACTCCAACCCCAAAACAAAAAACAAACAAACAAAAAAAGAAACTCCCAAACAATTTTCAGTGTGGTTATACCATTTAAAACTCCACCAACAATTAATAGGCATTCTAATTGCTCCGTTCTCTTCAACACTTGGGATTGTCAGTCTTTTTAATTTTAGTCATTTTGTTGGCATATAATGTATCTCACTGTGGTTTTAATTTGCATTTCCCTGATGAGTAATAATTTTTAGCACTTTTTCATGTGTTTATTGATCACTTGAGTATTTTATTTTATGAAGTTTCTATTCAAGTCTTTTACTCTCTCACTTTTTTTTTTCCATAATGAAAAATTCTTTATATATTTTGGATGTAAGTTCCATACTCATATAGTTTATGTAATACTCTATCTTGGTCTGTAGTCTGTCTATTTACTTTACTAGGGGTGTTTCTTGATAAATAAAAGTTTCTAGTTTTGGGAAAGTTCATTTTTTTTTCTTTCATGGCTATTACCTAGGACTTGTTTTCAAACTATTTGCTTATCCTAAGGTTCAGGAATATATTTTCCTGTATTTCATTTTAGATGCTTTATGTTTTTAACTTGGATTTATTTCTGTTTGATGTGTATGATATGATGTAGGGACTGGCAGATTCAAGTTTGCTTTGTCTTTCGTTACAGATAGCTAGTTGCTGCAGTATTACTTATTTTAAAAAAAGCCTAAATGCCTTTCTTTCACATCAACTTTTATCAATGACTTTGTTGAAAATAAATTGACTTTGTAAGTGTGGGTCTATGCATTTAGTGTTATTAAGTGCCTCCCCACCCCCTAGGCTTGATAAGCCAAGAGAAAGAGGAAATAGGCAGCAAATGTCAGGTGTCTCACCAAGGACATCTAGACCCAGAGTAAGATATGTGGAAAGAAATGGTACATGTTTGCTACATTTGTCTTTCTTTTCTATTGTGTCCTGATGTTGTCCTGATAAACCATCTATGATAAGTAGAAAATATCATAAGTTGAGGATATATTTAATACCCCAATAAACACATTGCCAAGTCGACAAATTCTAATTTGAACCACCGTAAATCCACATGCTCCTGAACTTACGATGGGTTATATACTGATAAACCCATTGTAAGTTGAAAATATCACAAGTCAAAAATGCAGTTACTACCCCAATAAACCCATTGTAAAGTTGAAAACTCTCAAGTTGAACCACTGTCACTTGGGGACCATCTGCATACAATTTTTCTGTTGATAAGGCAGTAAAGGCCAGGCTAGCAACCAGACTGTGTGAATTAGAGATTACTGAAGACGTAATTGTGAGGTTCTCAGGTTTCTATCCCTACCTGGCTCCCTGTAGGTGCCACTGTACACACCTGCTTCCCCTATCTCATCTATTAAAATGGACTCTTCATGGAATGTTTGTTCCAGGTTGGTCTCTGTCTCTCTTTCTGCCAACCAATTCATGATCAAAACCTGAAGTGCCCAGGTCATAAGAGATAAGATAGACAAGTGGGACCTCATTAAACTGACAAGCTTCTGCAAAGCCAAAGAAACCATCAAGAGAGCAGGGAGACAGCACACAGACTGGGAAAAAGTATTTGCCAACTCCATGTCTGACAAAGGCCTAACATCAAGGATCTACAAGGAACTCAAAAGTCCTGAAAAGAAAAAAACAAATAGCCCCATTACAAAGTGGGCAAAAGATAGGAACAGACAGTTCTCAAAAGAAGACATACAAGCAACCAACAGATACATAAAAAATACTCAGCCTCACTAGTCATCAAAGAAATGCAAATTAAAACTACACTGAGATACCACCTAACTCCAGTCAGAATGGCCATCATCAATAACTCAAAAAATAACAGATGCTGGGGAGGATGTGGCAAAAAGGGAGCACTTTTACACTGTTGGTGGGAGTGTAAACTAATACAGCCTCTGTGGAAATCAGTGTGACAATTCCTAAAAGTTCTAAAAATCGACCTTCCATATGACCCCACAATCCCCCTACTGGGAATATACCTGGAAGAACTCAAATCACTCTATAAAAAAGATACCTGCACACGTATGTTTATCGTAGTATTGTTCACAAAAGCAAGAACATGGAACCAACCGTGCTGCCCATCAATAGAGGACTGGATTAAAAAAACGTGGTACATATACACAATGAAATATTACACAGCCATAAAGAAGAACAAAATCATGAACTTCGCAGCAACCTGGATGGG
>NW_007231856.1:345547-350217 GCF_000164805.1 Carlito syrichta | reverse complement strand
GCACAATGAATATTTGTATACCTAACCCTGAATTGTACCCCACAATTTTAAAATAAAACAAAAAATAAAAAATAAAATGAACTCTTAGGAAAGAATCTGTAAATCTTTCACAAAATGGTACAAATAAAAAAATCTCATGGGCATTTGCTTTGAGATGAAGAAATGTAATGCTGAAATTTTATACATGAGTGAGTAAATACATTTTCGGAAGTAAGGCTGTTTATAGCATCTATGAATCACATAATTTAGGTGATTACCTCACCTTTCCACATGCAAAGCTGGTATTTCTTTGATTCAAAACTTGTTTTGGGCTGGATGCAGTGGCTTAAGCCTGTAATCTCAGCATTTTGGGAGGCTGAGGTGGGAGGATTTCTTGAGGCCAGGAGTTCAAGACCAGCCTAAGCAGCATAGCAAGACTCCATCTCTACAAAAAAATTAAAAAAAAATTAACCGGGCGTGGTGGTGAGTGCCTATAGCATAGCTACTTGGCAGGCTGAAGCTGAAGGATCGCTTGAGCCCAGGATGTCGAGGCTGTGGTGAGCCATGATTGTGCCATTGCACTCCAGCTTGGGCCAAAGAATGAGACCCCGATTCAAAACAAAAACAAAACCAAAATGTGTTTTGACTATGTTACACTACCAGTGTCTATTCTTCCTCATATTTCTCTAAGAACTCACCTCTGTCCATTTCAACAGTCTAAAGTTGAAAAGGATGACAATTCAGAAGTTGCTGCCCAAGGGAAGAGGTAGATTTATAATATGGGAAAAATAATGTTGGATTAAATAACTCTAGAGAAGAGCTGAAAAATTAACACAAATGTATCTAGACGTCCTCAGATACTTATACTTACTGAAATTTTCTCTAGTTCATAAACTATTTAAATACACAGTTTAGAGATTGGTGTGTACATTAAATCTTCTTTAAGGATTATGCCTAACCGAGCTATTTATTTATTGGCTAATCAAATGAAGCACCGGGAGTGGTTTTTAAAAAAAGTATACTGTAATATGAATTTACATATCTTAGTCAGCCATGTCCTAATTATTGGGGTCATGATATTTAGCTACCTAGAATTTTCTGGATATCCCTGACTTCTCTAGCCGTGGAAAATTCCTGAAACTGCAAGAAAGGTTTTTCTATTGAAAAATATGACAAAAATTCTAGCCAAGACAAAAGAAAGAAAAAAAAAATTCTGGCCACATAGAGCTCTGACTTTTCATTGGTGGTGGTGGCCAGCAATGGGTTGGGTGTGCCGGGTGTGAGACTCCAAGGAGATGCCGCAAAAAACTAAGTTCTGAGCCACCTAGAGGTTAGCAGCTTGCTGTGAGTCAGGGATGGAGATGACTGAGGGGAAAGGAAGGCTGGGATTGCAACACAAGGGGGCTGTTGAATCCACATTTGCTTCTATGGTCCTGAACTGGGCTACCTCCCATGAGGCTTATGCAGATGTGCTAAAACTGAAGATGGGATTAAAGTAGCTAAAGCTGACATGTCTGGAGACTGTGCCTTCCCTGGGACAGTCCTCTGGGTGCCAGGACACCAACGGCAAGGGGTGAGAGCAGAGTTTTTATTTTTTTAATTTTAATTTATTTATTTATTATAAAGATGTGGGGTACAATTCAGGCTTAGGTATACAAACGCTGGTTATGCAGGTACCCTTGTTGATGAGCTGTTTCCCTCAACTGCCAGTCCACCCCCCTCCCCTGACAGTTTCCCACTACTGCCAATCCCTTTCTTATAGTATTATAATTGTTCAAGGTCCACTTATGAGTGAGAACATATGGTACTCTGTTCTTTGTTTCTGTGATAGATCCCTGAGTTTGATAGACTCTAAATCCATCCAAGTTGCTGCAAAGTCCATAGGTTTGTCTGTCTTTATGGTAAGAGCAGAGTTTGAGAGTACGTTTTTCAGCAACGCACAGTTTTTCTCACTTCAAAGTGGGTGGAGCCGCACTCATTTTCCTACCTCTTCTCCAAAAGATAAAGAACCCAGTGGTCTCAACAACCTCAGTGGCTTTTGGGTACTTTATCAGTGTAGAGAAACTGGCGTGGGCTCAGGGGCCTTTCAAACCTTTGCTCAGTAATCCGGTCTGTGAATTGAGCTGTGTTTTTTCCCTTTGAGAGGAAAAGGAAGTAGTTGTAGGGGCCTACCCACCCTGGATACTCACCAAATGACCCGGCAATACTGGAGTTGGCTCTTTTTATGACTAAGAATAAATGCCAGGGTGGAGTAGTATTATGCAATCAATATTGCCACACCTGTCCCAATGAGAAAATTCTTTCTTGCCAGAAACACACACTGGGATCAGAGGCTCTCCCAACATGACATTGTGTCAGCCTATGCCTTAGGAAAAATGGGCCCAGAGGCTCATGCATAAACATAGGGTTGTGCTCTCAAAGGCGTCTTAATAAATGTTAATTTATGAGTTTGGCTTTGGCATTGGATTAAATATGTTGCTAGATTCAACTTAGCAGTCAGTGCTAAGGTGGCCTGGTGACCACTTAAACCAGGATCTACTGGCATAGTTTTGTTCAATGAAATTTCTGAGCTCAGATTTAATAAATTCCAGATTTATTAAATTATGGTCTCTTGAGCACGAGCCCTGGAACCTGCATTTCTAAAAAAGCTCCCTACGTGATTCTTTTTTTTTTTTTTTTTTTGAGTTGGAATCTCACTCTGTCACCCAGACTGGAGTGCAGTGGCCGCTCCCGGCCACCGCAGCCTCAACCTGCTGGGCTCCGGCGATCCTTCCGCCTCAGCCTTCCGAGTAGCCGGAATTATAGGCGCGCACTACCACGCCCGGATGATTTCTTTTTAATTTATTGTAGAGACGAGGTCTTGCTGCCCAGGTGGGTCTCGAACCCACAGGCTCAGGCAATCCACTCACCGCAGCCTCCCAAAGGCGCGGGATTACAGGCTGAGCCACCGAGCCCGACTCATGATTCTTAATGTGCATTAAATTTGGAAGCCCAGTAACTTGCAGTGTTGGTGTACTCTGTGGATAGAGATAATAGGGAGGTGAAAATGGGGAAGTCTGAAAGAGAGGCCCACTGCTGAGTGGAAGCCATTTTTACAATTAGAAAGCACATGAAAACAGTCTAAAATCAGAACTAAAGCAGATGTAGGCAACATGTGCTCTTCCTATTGAGGTAAATGCAAACAGATTCTAGGCGCATGTTGTAATACAACTGGCATATACTACACGGGGCCTGAATCTTTTAAATTTTCTTTTATTTTACATAGAGATGGGGGGGGTCTCACTATGTTGTCCAGGCTGGTCTTGAACTCCTGGCCTCAAGCAATCCTCCTGCCTCTGCCTTCCAAAGTGCTGAGATTGCAGGCGTGAGCCACTGTGCCTAGCTTGGGGTTCTGTAATGTGCCAGTCCTTCAACATGTTTGTCCTAGCCCAATGTGCTGCCTTCAGTCCCAGCAGTGGATTCTGTGCTTAGGTAGGTAAAGCTCTTTAACCAACAGGGACAGATGGTGGTGACAGTATCTCACATTGTGGGAGTGCCATTATCTTCTGTGTCATTTCCATTCGAACCCTCTGGTGTTCTTTTTCCCCTTCACTCACCAGCCACTTAGTGGGGGAAGGGAAGGCAGAGTTAAAATTTGAAACTTCTCTTATAGTCACTGATATTTAGAAACACTGCATTCTTTTTTTGAGTCAGAGTCTCACTCTGTCACCCAGGCTGGAGTGCAGTGGCACCCTCACAGCCACCGCAGCCTTGACCTGCTGGGCTCAGGCATTGCTTCTGCCTCAGCCTTCCAAGTAGCTGGAACTACAGGTATGTGCCATCACACCTGGCTAATTTATTTTTTTATTTATTGTAGAGATGAGGTCTCACCAAGTTGCCCAGGCTAGTCTCGAACCTGTGGACTCAGGCAATCCTCTCACCTTGGCCTCCCAAAGTGCTGGGATTATAGGCATGAGCACCACACCGGCCGAAACACTGCATTCTTATCCAGGATCTCCTAAATACTCAAATAGAGTATTAGCAACCATACCTTACATTAGACTAAACAAAAGAGTTCTTTGCGTAATCCCTCTGAGGCTCTGGAAACCTTCATCTTGAAAGCTCATTGTGCAGAAACCCAGGGGCAATATTGCCATGAATTACTCAAACATACTGGCAGTTGTGATTTCACAAGGTCTTTCCAATTCACCATTCCTTGCTGTTTTCTCAGGGACCACTCCATCAATGCTTTCATCATCCCCTTACTGGTTTTTTTTCCTGGCAGTGTCCTACCCTTCTTGTTTCTCCTGAAAACCGAGCTCTTTCTCATATACTTAAAGAAAGATTGCTCCATAACCTGGGTACTTCCTGTCATCTATCAAATCCAGTCTACATTTTTAAGACTATCATTCAAGTACTTGCAGATTTTCTTGCAACAGCTTCTCTCTCAGCATTCCTCTCCAGCTGGGTCTTTGAGAGTCTCTTGCACCTTTTCCCCATTCTCCTTCTTGCCTCTGTCTCCTTGCTCATACAAAGCCCCTCGACAGAGATGTCATTCCTTCCCTTTCCTTCTCCATCAATCTACATTCAGTACTGCTTTGTACTTTTATTTTTTATTTTTTTGAGTTGGAGTCTCACTCTGTCGCCCAGAGTGGAGTGCAGTGGCCGCTCCCGGCTACCGCAGCCTCGACCTGCTGGGCTCCGGCGATCCT
>NW_007231856.1:332111-345245 GCF_000164805.1 Carlito syrichta | reverse complement strand
GATGAGGTCTCACCAAGTTGCCCAGGCTGGTCTCGAACCCCTGGGCTCAGGCAATCCTCTCACCTCCACCTCCCAAAATGCTAGGATTACAGGCATGAAGCCACCACACCTGGCAATACTGCCTTCTAAAACCATAGCATCCAGAGCTTTCTGTGGTTCCCCTTAGCTCTCAGTTTGCACGACATTCCTGTCATCTCAGTTAGTACATGTTGATTCTGTTTATCTTCCCAGTGATCTGATTGTAATCTCTTCCTTGGCAGAGACTGTTGTCTTGGCTGTTACCCATCATGCAGCTCCTAGATTATCAAACACAGCAGCTGGCCAGCAAATATATGAACAAATTCATAGATCTCACCAGTTTCTTATTGGGAGAAGGGGCAACTGACCAGCAAGGACTTCTGGAGTCCTTTAGGCCGTTGGATAAGCATGTCTTGGTCAAGTTTGCCATTTTGCAATTAAGAAAACAAGGTCAGTTTGGGTTCACAGTTAATTAGGAGACTGAGAGAAGACTTAGCCAGTTTAAAAGCACTTCTCTTAAGAATACACACACACACATACACACACACACACACACACACACACACACACGCACACACAATGGGACAGCCAGGAGTTTGAGGTTCTATTCCCTGGTAGTCAGCTGGGCTCTAGTCTCTTGTTGGCCAAGGGATGGTCCAGATGTTTTGACAGGTTGATTAGTCACTCATCTAACTTGTTTTCATAAATGGGTTGCTTAGCAGACTCTATACCCGGCCTGAGTTTTAAGCCTAAGGCTTGGGTGGTTTCAAGGCTGCACAGTTACAGGGCTGCTGATCGTGGCGCTTCCAGGAGCATTATTCACTCTGTTTTCTAACAAGGAGGTCAAGTTTGTGGGATGTTTTTGCTAAGGATACTTTACTACTCTTCGGTAAAAATGTATGACAAGGAACAGAAGGCCTTGCTGAAACGGTTTAATTCAACCCAGTTCTCAAAGGAGAACTTGCTGGAGGTAGAATAGCATAGTGGTTCACAGAATGAGCTTTGGAGTGAAGGACAGTAGAAGTCAAAAATCTGGATAACTGTGTACCCCTGGGCAAGTTACTTCCTCTCTCTAAGCATCAGTTTCCTTGCCTGAAAAATGGAGATAATAATAAAAATTTTGCAGTGTTGTGGAAATTAGATGGAAAGTGTTTGTAGAATATTTAGTTCAGTGCCTGGTGTATGTATAGTATTCCATAAATGGAAACCAGTCATATGCTCATTTCTAGGTATCTTAGAAACAACAGCAACCATTCTTACATTTTGTATCCTCAGCTGTGTGGTGAAGCATCTAGAAATATAAAGAGAAGCTGGGTGTGGTGACTCACACCTGTAATCCCATAGTTTGGGAGGTTGAGGTGGGAGGATTGCTTGAGCTCAAGAGTCTGAGACCAGCCTGGGCAACATAGCAAGACCTCGTCTCTACAACAAGTAAAAAAATTTGCTGGGTGTGGTGGCGTACACTTGAAGTCCTAGCTATTCAGGAGGCTGAGGTGGAAGGATTGCCTGAGTCCAGGAGGTCGATGCTGCGGTGAGCTGTGATTATCCCACTGCACTCTAGCCTGGGTGACAGTGAGACCCTGTCTCAAAAAAAAAAAAAAAATATATATATATATATTTGAAAAAGAAGAGATAAAAAGTCTCTTCATTACAACCAAGCAGGGTTGGGCACCTAAGGACTTTTTTATTCTTTCCTTTCCACTGGTTCTTAGGGGAGATTCTGGGTGGATAATGCTGGGTGGTCTGGTCTCTCAGCCGCAAGATCTACTTCTGACTGACCTCTTCATCTTCTCCCAACATCTGATTCTTCTCCTTCTGTGTTCCATGCCTGAGTCTTCTCATTTCCTGAATCAGAAAGATGAGTGTTGTCCTCTTCTCTTCCCTCTCTCGGTCCCTCATCCAGTAATCACCAGCCTTTGTCAGTTACACTGACTCCGTCCACTTCTCTCCATCTGGCTTGCACCACTTTGACTCAGGCTACAATTATTTCTCCCCCGAATAACAGCCATAGCTTCCCCTGACCTTCTTCCTTAACCACGCCCCTCTTCAATGCACCCTTCACACATTGGTCAAATTTCTTCTAAAAAGCGAATCTGAACATATTGTTTCCTTAATTTAAATCCTTCAATAGCTCTCCATATCCCTAAAATTTAGTGCTTACTCTTTTTTTTTTTTTTTTGAGTTGAGGTCTCACTCTCACCCAGGCTGAAATGCAGTGCCGTAATCATGGCTCACTGCAGCCTTGACCTCCTGGGCTCAGGCAATCCTTCTGCCTCAGCCTCCCAAGTAGCTGGGACTACAGGTATGTGCCACCATGCCCAGCTAATGTCTTTTTTGTTGTTGAAATGAAATCTCACTATCATTGCCCAAGTTGGTCTTGCTCCTGGGCTCAAGCAATCCTCCCACCTTGGTCTCCCAAAGTGCTGGGATTACAGGTGTAAGCCACCACGCCTGGCCAGTTCTCACTCTTTAACAGGGTTTGTAAACCCTCTCTGACCTGGCTCCTGTCAAATTCTTCTATGGTGCCTCTTGCTCTTGCCTCTTTGCTCAGACTGGAGACCCTCCCCTGTGCTTTTGTTTGCTTGGCTGATCCCTCTTGATCCTTCAGGCCGGTTATGGGCAGAGTTGTGTCCCCCCCTAAATTCACATGTTGAAGTCCTAGCCCCCAGTACCTCAGAATGTAACTGTATTTGGGTATTGCGGGGGTCCCGCCCCGCAAGGGTCGTGAGATTTCCTGAAGGAGAGACGGATAGGCGAAAGACGAAAACATTATATTCGGACACTTGCTTCTTGAACAGATGACAATTTAATGTTAGCTAAGGGAAAGCTTTATACCATTTGTAAAGGGGCAAGACAAAGAAAATTCCTTCACGTACATATCCTCTACAAGTTACCACCATCTAGTGGTCTTAGCAATAAACAAGCCAAGAACCCTGTAAACATTTAGATAATGAGTCTTATTCATAAGTCCAAAGATGATAGTTTTAGTCCAAAGTCCCAAATTACAGTCCTTGAACTGTCTCCAGAAAGTTTAGCAGTAGTCTTCCTTCTGGGACTTTATGGCCTTCAGAGTTCTGTAATCACCTTTCTTGTCCAGATGTCTTCGTTACTTTTCTCTTATCCTGCAGTGCTTGTTTCTAAAGAAAACTCAAAAGAAGCTTTTAGTAATGTTTCCCAGGCCCCCAAGGTTGCTTTCTGTCTTTAGCTAAGTTATCATAAAAGTGTCTGATTAGTATATTATGAGTTCAGTGAAAACCCACTCTATAAATGTTAACTTAGAGTTTTAACTATTGAATTAAGTAAAAACCTTAACGATTAATCTTTATCCTAAGTCAGTGAAAACAGTGTTATAAATCACCCACATAACTCCTATATAAGTGTTAGAACTTATAATGAATTCATAATAAACTTACTATAAACTTGTGCTTCTAAAAAACCTTATGTCTAAACACTAAACTACATAATTCTAAATCAAATAAGGAGTGAGTATACTTATACCATTTATTACTTAAGCAATATCTAGTAACTTATAACCAAGTGAAAGAAAGCATTCTTGATGTGCTTCAGAGTTTAACCCTGGCAGATGTTAGAAAAGGCCAAGTGGCATAGTGGGAAAATGAAAAAATGAACCATGACATTCTCAGGTTAGCTATGAGTACTTCGCATAAACATGCCATTTTCTTCTTCCACGACTGCACAGAATTTCTTCAGCCGTACCAACAGCAATGATGGAAGATAGAAGGGCCTCAGCTGCCCGGACTCGCTTTGCGGCCGGGGGATCCTCAGCGCACCTGGACTTTGTCAATCAGGCGGGCCTCCAAGCTGGCTCCCAACAGGGTATAAGGGCATTAAAGAGGTAATTAAGTTATAACGAGGTCATTAATCCAATATGACTGGTGTCCTTATTAGAAGAGGAAATTGAGGCACAAAAATACAGAGAAAAGGCCATTTGAAGACACAACTGAAGGCCATTTGTAGAAGGATAAATGGAAACAAACCCTGCGACACCTTGGTCTTGCACCTCCAGCCTCCAAATTGTGAGAAAATAAATTTCTGTTGTTTAAACCACCCATTCTGTGTCGCTTGTTATGCCAGGGCACTTGTTATGCCTTGTAGTTTGTTTGATAGCAGACTAATACAAGGTCTTAGCTGAGATGTCATTTCCCCTGGGGCATATCTCCCCTACCCCTAACATCTGTGTACCCCTGCTTTGTACATATGTAGCACTTTGTAGTTATATTTACCCTACTAGAGCTCTTACCAAAGTCTATTGGAATTGCTGTAGTTTTTTGACAGGATCTCACTCTGTCATCCAGGTCAAAGTGCAGTGGCACAATCCTAGCTCACTGTGGTCTCCAACTTCTGGGTTCAAGTGGTCCTTCCACCTCAGCCTCCCAAGTAGCTGTGGCTACAGGCACATGCCATCATGCCTGGCTAATTTAAAAATTTTTTTTGTAGTGACAAGGTCTTGCTATGTTTCCCAGGCTGTTCTCGAAATCCTGGCTTCAAGTGATCTTTCCACTTTACAGAGTTGAAGCACTGTGCTCAGTCCTCCCTTAAAATGTTGATTTTATTTTTTGGCCTGTACCCCTATCTAAACCATAATCTTCATAAGCAGGACTCTGTTTTGTTCACTATTTCATCTTCAGTGCCTACCATAGTGTCTAACACATTCTAAGCATTCAGTACATAGTCGAATGACTGAATGAACAAATTAGACATAGTTAAAATCCTGAAGGTTAAACTAATGCTAACCAAAGCCAGCTGGACCTAGAGAACCCGGATGTAATTTTGAGACTTTCCCTGCAGATTGTCAGAGATCAGGTCTAAAAGCATACTAACCAGGTTATGGTTCTCAGAACTAATCCCAGAAGCATCCCTCTTCTGCTACTTGGGTTACACAGCTACCCCAAACCGAACAGAGGACAGCAGAGGCATGGTCTCACTGATGGACGCAAACCACTTTATAACTCCAAATGGAGGTAAAGATGACAGACTCAGATATAAGAAAAGTAAAGTGGTTATAGGCGAAGTCAGGTCCAGATTTAGCAATGACAAGAGAGCTAGTACCCTTCACATTTGTCATTCTTCACTAGCTGTGCCTGGGACCAGGACTGACCCTCCTCCTGAGAACCATTTCTCTACCTTATCTAACCTGTAAGCCTATGCCAGAGGTGGGGCTGTCAAAGTTTCTGGAAAAAAAAATGAGGCAGAGCAGGGCCTGGAGACGGAGGGTGTTATCGGGAGTTCTGAAGTCCAGGACAAGTAGTCAGATGAGGTTTTTATCCAGCATGTTCTTTGTGACTCAGCCTGTGAAGTCACACATGCATCACCTGCATGTGTACACACGCAGGTCACTTTCTGGTTCTGGAATCAGTTGTGGGGAGACAGCACAATTGTAGCAGAGTCTCTTCTTTGAATCAGGAATTCGTGTATACATGATGTGCAAAATACTTTACTAAGCACATTAATATTTGAGAATCTAAAAAATAAGATAACGCATCTTCCATAGGCAAACAAAAAGGGTAATTAGTACAAAAGACTTCCTTGGTGAGCAAGGAAGCCCAATCAGAGACTGAGACCATCTCAGATGTTTCTTTTCTTTGTTATTCTCATTGTCGAAGATTCCTGCCCTTGTTTTTTCTTTCTTTTTTGAGTTGAGGTCTCACTGTGTCACCCAGGCTGGAGTGCAGTGGCATAATTAAGGCTTACTGCAGCCTTGACCTCTTGGGCTCAGGCGATCCTTTCACCTCAGCCTCCTGAGTAGTGGGGCTATAGGTATCTACCACCACACTCAGCTTTCATACACACACACACACACACATATTTTTATGGAGACAAGGTCTTGCTATGTTGTCCACGCTGGTCTTGAATTTCCTGGCTCAAGCAATCCTCTTGCCTTGGCCTAACAAGTTGCTGGGATTGCAGGTGTGAGCCACTAAACCTGGCAAGCGGCAGTTTTTAAAAAACCCTTTTATTGAAGTATATAACATATACAGAGTGCACAAATCATAACCTCAAAAAATGCTTTCAGCTTTTTAAATAAGATTATTTTTCTGATTATAAAAATAACACATGTATATTATGGTTATATTTGAAAATATGGAAAGAAAATTATTATTACTAATAATCCTACTCATAATTCTACCATTCAGAGATCCCTTTTGAGATTCTGGTGAGGCATTTTCCAGTCTTTCCTATAGGATATATTCAAATATGAACATTATAAAATTGTGATTGTACAATTCATACTGCCTTTATTATTTTAATTCTGAACATGATCACATATTCTTCCCCAGCTTGACACTTAACAGCCACATAGGATTTTATCCTGAGATCTTACTCTAATATGGAAACATAGGGCTACAGTAGAGAGAACTACTCAGAGAAAATGGACTTAGAAGTAGAAAGTCTTTTTACTAATTTATTTCAACAGACGAGGTGAAGGTAGAGATACACTTGTACGAGCAAGGCATCTAAGAAACTCTGTAAACACTGAAAAATAAATGAGTGGCTGGATAATATTTCAGACATTCCCTGCCTTTTTTTTCTTTTTATGCTTCTCCTTGGCTTTTTCTTCATTCCAGCTAGTGGTCAGTCTGTCTTCAGTGTCTCAAGAAAGGGATGCGCATGTCAAAAAGCAGAAGTCTGCAAGATTTTCTGATTTCTTTTTTTTTAGTCAGAGTTTGACTCTTGCCCAGGCTGGAGTGCAGTCCCACACTCACAGCTACCTCGATCTGCTGGGTTCAGTTGATCCTTCCACTTCAGCCTTCCAAGTAGCTGAAGTCACAGGTGCTCACCACTACATCCGGCTAATTTTTTGGTTTATTGTTGAGAAGAGGTCTCGCCAAGTTTCCCAGGCTAGTTCAAAGGTCGGGCAATCCTCTCTCACCTCCACCTCCCAAAGTGCTAGAATTATAGGTGTGAGCCATAGCGCCTGGCCTTGATTTGTATTTTTAAGAGATTATTGGATGAGGAGAGTGTAGACAAGTTGTTTGCCTGAAATTGAAGTGAAACTTGAAAATATTGTCTCAGCTAAGTGAAAGGAAAGTGATGAATGTACAGAGATCTCAGAGGCCTGGAGCAAAGGAGGATGGTAGCCAAACTCCAGACAGGAAGTAGCTCCTAGCATTGTCCTGGAAGAGGATCTCTGATTTTTCATTGGTCCCAAAGGTGCTAATAGTCTCCACTGACTTCACACGTTGGACAGACTCACAAGAGAAATGATATGACCAAATGCTGCAAGGACCCTGGCAATGTGCCCGCTCACAGGGCTCCTCCTCTTTTGCCACAAAGCTCCTTAAAACAGTGACTTGTTTATGGAGACAGGCATTTTGTAATTAATTCCCTGTTTCCTTCTAGGAGTAGTTTTTGTTTGACCTTTTTTTTTTTTGAGTTGGAGTCTCACTCTGTCACCCAGGCTGGAGTGCCGTGGCATGCTCACAGCCACCACAGCCTCGACCTGCTGGGCTCAGGCAATCCTTCCATCTCAACCTTTCAAGTAGCTGGAACTATAGGCACATGCCACCACTCCCAGCTAATTTTTTTGATTTTTATTGTAGAGATGAGGACTCACCAAGTTGTCCAGGCTGGCCTCGAACACATGGGCTCAGGCAATCCTCTCATGTTGGCCTCCCAAAGTGCTAGGATTATAGACGTGAGCCATAACGCCCGGCTTAGTAGTAGTTTTAAGGCTGCTCGGCACCAGGTATAAGCCTGAAAACAGCTGGCTTCTTTTTTTCCTTCTCTACAATGTAAAGACATTTTGCACAGATTGACCATAAGTGTAAATTCCCAGCATTTTGTTCTTGTAGCCATTAGAACCACTTATATAGTAATTGAACTGATCTGGTCTTGGTGAAAAGATGAGTGTCTCCTGGTCTTATGTGAACAGGAGAGAAGAACAGACACATGGTATCTGATTCCTGTTCCCAGCACACTTTGGGTTCTGACCATGTGGAGGAAAAGATTAAGAGGAAGTCAAGTAGAGGTCTTGCCTGGAACTCGCTGTTCCGTGAAGTAAGTTTACATTAGCCATCCTCATTCACAGTAGAGTTAGTGGAAAACTGGTGATCTTTTACAGCAGAAAATAGAAGTGAGATTTTTTAGGGGCTTTCCAATTGGGAGTTTTCAAGTCTAAACAACTAGAAGACAATGATTCTCAGAGGCATGAGGACATTTCTGGGAAATGCTTTGCAGTGAAGGGAGGCAGGAAGAAGGACATGGGTGAAAAGTCAAATATATACTTGGAAGAACAAGGATAACTACTTTTTTTTTTTGAGTTGGAGTCTCACTCTGTCACCCATGCTGGCGGGCAGAGGCATGCTCTCGGCCACCGCAGCCTCGACCTGCTGGGCTCAGGCGATCCTTCCACCTCAGCCTTCCAAGTAGCTGGAACTACAGGCACATGCCACCATACCCGGTTATTTTTTTTTTTTTTTTGAGTCAGTATCTCACTCTATCTCCCAGGCTGGAGTGCAGTGGCACGCTCACGGCTACCACACCTCAACTTCTTCCTGGGCTCAGGTGATCCTTCTGCTGCAGCCTTTCAAGTAGCTGGAACTACAGGCAGGCGCAACCATGCTCAGCTTATTTTTTGATTTATTGTAGAGATGAGGTCTCGCCAAGTTGCCCAGGCTGGTCTTGAACTCCTGAGTTCAGGCAATAGTCTCTCCTCGGCTTCCCAAAGTGCTGGAATTACAGGCTTGAGTCACCATGCTCGGCTGATAACTACTTTTAAGATAATATGAGAGGCTGGACACACGTAACACTAGCACTTTGGGAGGCTGTGCAGGAAGTTTGCTTGAGGCCAGGAGTTTGAGACCAGCCTAGACAGCACAGCAAGACCCTATGTCTACAATAAAATAAAATAAAATAGAATGAGTTAAAAGATGAAAAGTCTTTTTAATTCTTATCTAATGGGGATGCAAGTAAATAAAACTTGAGAAAGGGCCTTAGGCTGTAGAAGAAGGTACAAGAAAGCATAAAAGAAGTATAACCCTAGTCTTAGCTAAATCAGGAATTGATGGCAGGTTCATCAACGAAAAGATGCAGAGCCAGAAGGGAGTTTAGAGAACATCCGCCCAGAGGTAGGCAAACGATAGTCCTGGGAACCAAATTCAGTCTGGCTGCCTACTTTTTTTGTAGCCATTAGTCTGGGAATGATTTTTTTTTAACCAGCTTTTTTGTCTCTTTGTGTGTATAATATCCCGAGAATTATTTTTATATTTTTTTGTTTTGTTTTGTTTTGAGTTGGAGTCTAATTTGTCACCCAGGTTGGAGTGCAGTGGTACGCTCACGGCCACTGCAGCCTCGACCTACTGGGCTAGGCGATCCTTCTGCCTCAGACTTTCAAGTAGCTGGAACTACAGGTGCACGCCACCGCACTCGGCTAGTTTTTGTGATTTATTGTAGAGATGAGGTCTCACCAAATTGCTCGGGCTGGTCTCGAACCCCTGGGCTCAAACAATCCTCTCGCCTTGGCCTCCCAAAGTGCTGAGATTACGGGCTGAGACACCACACCTGGCCGATTTTTACATTTTTAAATGACTGAAAACAATTAAAAGTAGAATAATATTTCAGGATATGTGAAAACTACGTCAAACTCAAATTTCAGTACCCATCAATCAAGTTTGCTGTGTATTATCAATTGCTGCTTTTTTGTGACAATGACGAAATTGAGTCATTAAAACAGACAATGCATGGCCTGCCAAGATTTTTTATTAAACAATTTTTTTTTTTCCCTCAGAGACAAGGTCTTGCTCTGTCGCTTAGGCTGGAGTCCAGTGGCAATAATGGCTCACTGCAACCTCCAACTCCTGGATTCTAGGAATCTTCCTGCTTCAGCCTGCTGAGGAGCTGGGATTACAGACACATGTCACCACGCAGAGTGGTGACCTGCAAAGTTTTATCTGGCGCTCTACAGAAAACATTTGCTGAGCCCTGATGTAGCTCACAGTTCAGGCAGAGACATGGAAGCCCTAAAAGTTGAACTGATTCGTTCAAGCTTAGACGGCTAAACAGTAGTCGGTTCTCAATATTATTAGTGTCATTCCTTTTCAGTCTATGTGTTTTTAGTTATTGTTACTCTGTCACCAGTTTTCCTCTCCCTCTGAACTTTTTCTAGCTCCAAAGATCTTTCCTGATAGAATTTTCCAGAGTGTATCTACAAATATGTTTTGACAAAGGCATGATATGGTTTTCTTTGCTTCTAATGCCCTTTTGAAGGATAAATGGTCCGCACTTAGAGAACCTTTCCAACTAAGGCATCTTGTGAACTACCTGAAATGTCTTCATAAATTAGTTTTCAAGTCTCTTAGCAAGCTGTTTATTGCCTGTTAAGAACTTTACAGGCGATTAGGATAGATTGCCACCAAGTGGCCAGTGGCACCTTGGTTATTCTTGCCCCACAGGGCTATCATGAATCTCCTAGTGGAGGTGACCTTAATTTCAACCACTTAACATGGAATTATTGTCTAAAGAGATCAGAATGCTGCGTAGTCAGGTGTTGGAAATAAAAACAGAGCTGCATTATCAAAGATAAGCACACATGCTTACTTAACCACTTTTAAAGTCATATATAAAGAGATGCAAACTCACAAATAGAATGTAAGCCTCCCTAAGCCTTTGACTTTTATTAAGCATTGATAAAAGTAACCCTGTTGGTAGGCTATATCACAGCTCCCTAGCTTGTTCTGTTATTTTAAATTAAGTATCCCTCAGAGATATTTTCAAACAACCTGACATCAAAAGCCCTTGCAGCTTGCTGTTGTTTATCTTTTTTTTTTTTTTGTGAGTTAGAGTCTCACTGTCGCCCAGACTGGAGTGCAGTGACCGCTCCTGGCCACCGCCGCCTCGACCTTCTGGGTTCCGGTGATCCTTCCACCTCAGCCTTCTAAGTAGCTGGAACTACAGGCACGCGCTACCACACCCAGCTAATTTTTTGATTTATTGTAGAGATGAGGTCTCACCGAGTTGCCCAGGCTGGTCTCGAACCCGCGGGCTCAGGCAATCTACTCACCTCAGCCTCCCGAGGCGCGGGATTACAGGCTGAGCCACTGAACCCGACTTGTTATCTTTTTATTAAAGAAGACTTCTGTGGTCTATCTTCTGCTTATAACCTAATCTATCAGGTTCATTTTCACAGCCTCTTTCTTTCTTTCTCCTTCCTTTCTTCCTTCCTTCTTTCCTTCCTCTGTCTCTCTCTTTCTCTCCCTCCCTTCCTTTCTTTCTCTCTCTCTGTTTCTCTGTTTCTCTCTCTGTGCGTCTCTCTGTCTCTCTCTCTCTCTCTCTTTCTTTGACGGGTGTCTTTTTTGCTCAGTCTGGTCTCAGACTCCTGGGCTCAAGTGATCCTCCGCCTTGCCTCCCAAAGCTCTGGGATTACAGGTGTGAGGCAGCATGCCCAGACTTTTTCTTATCTCATGTAATGGTGCGTTCAAGTCCTTTGCACATTTTTATATTAGATATTTGGGCTTTGTTTCCTTTGATTTCTAAAAATGATTTATGTATTAGGGATATTGCTCATTATCTGTGATAAATGTTGCAAATACTTTTCTCTCAGTAAGTGCTTTGAGATTTGACTTTGCCTTTGGTGTTCCTTTTTGTGACGTGACAGTTTTTTATTTATACAAGTCAAGTGTATCAGTATTTTCTTTACTGAATCTGGATTTGGAGTTGCAGTTTGAAAGCCTTTCCTCACATTCAGGTTATAAAGGAATTCACCATTGATTTTTTTCTAGTATTTATATGGTTTAGTTTCATTTTTAATATTTAGATCTCGGACCCATTGAAAGTTTGTTGTTGTGTATAGTTTGAGGTATGGATCCAATTTTATCTTTTTCAAAATGGTTATCGCATTGCCTTCCCAATGTATATTAAAGAGTCATGTTTACCCCAGTGATTTTTTTTTAGATGCCACATGATGCTTTTGTATCATAGTTTAAATTTTCATATATACTTAGGCTTAATTCTGGAATTTTTATTCTTTTACAGAGATCTGTCTGTCTATTCATGTGCCAATATCAAATTTTCATTATGGATATTTTATAATATATTTCAATATTTGGTAGTGCTACTCTTTCCTTATAGTTTCACGTTTGCAGGTTTTTTTTAAAGCTATTTTACACTTTTTTTTCAAACGAACTTTAGTAGCAATTGATCTTGTTCCAAAAAAGTTTATTGGTATGTTTTTGGGTTATCTCCTATTCATGAATGCAAAATGTCTGTCCATTTGTTTGTCTATTTTTGGGTATTTTAGGAATGTTAAAAAAATTTCCACATATTGGTTTTGGACATTTCTTGTTAAGTTTATTACTTAGAATTTATCTTTTTTTGCTGTTGCTATTGTAAATACAATTTTCTCCTCTATTTTAATCTTCTAACTGGTTACTGTTAGCAGATTTAAAGACTATTGATATCTGTTTTGTTAGTTTTGTAGCTTGCTAACTTTAGAATTTTTTTATTGTTTCGTTAGTTTTACTTTATTTCTCTAAGATTCTGCAGATAATATTATTATATATATCTGTTTATATGTCACCTGTAAAATGCCAACTTTATGACTATGGTGTATATATTTTATTTCATTAATAAAGTAGCCATTCATTCTTATATTCTTGGATGCTTTTTTGACAACAGAAATAGGTTTTCAGCTGGATTTGGTGGCTCATGCCTGTAACTGCAGTACTTTGGGAGGTTGAGATGGAAGAATCGCTTGAGCCCAGGAATCTGAGACCAGCCTAGGCAACATAGTGGGACTTTGTCTCTACAAAAAAATAAAAATAAAAAAAATTAGCCAGACATGGTGGCACATGCCTGTAGTCCCAGCTACTTGGGAGGCTGAGGTGAAAAGATGGACTGAGCCCAGGCGGTTGAGGCTGCAGCAAGGTGTGACCTTGCCTTTGTACTCCAGCCCAGGTGACAGAGTGAGACCCTGAATCAAATTATTTTTTTAAAGAAGACTTTTAGTTTTTTCAAAATATGTTCAGCATTTATAGAGATCATCATATGGATTCCCTACTTAGATCTATTTATATGGGGAATTACAGTAATTGGTTTTCTAATAATGATCCACTCTTGATTACTGGAATAAATCTTATTGGAGATGGTATATTCTATTCT
>NW_007231856.1:315339-332012 GCF_000164805.1 Carlito syrichta | reverse complement strand
GCCTCGACCTGCTGGGCTCTGACGATCCTTCCGCCTCAGCCTTCCAAGTAGCCGGAATTACAGGCTTGCGCTACCACGCCCGGCTGATTTTTTAATTTATTGTAGAGATGAGGTCTCGCTGCCCAGGCGGGTCTCGAACCCGCGGGCTCAGGCAATCCACTCACCTCAGCCTCCCAAAGGCGCGGGATTACAGGCTGAGCCACCGAGCCCGGCTTGGTATATTCTATTCTTAATGTGGTTTGGGATTCTGTTTACTAACAGTTTATTTTAGGATTTTTGCATAATGTACGTGAGTAATATTGTCCTATCATTTTCTTTGTGCCATCTCTGTTAGATAAAAAAAAAAAAAAAATCAATGGATGCTTTTCTAGAACAATTATGTTGTATTGGGAATATCTGGTCTTGGAAGATATGATGGAGTTTTCCTTTGAAACTGAGCCTGGTGCTTTTTTGTAGGTAGCACTTTGATAATTTTCTTTATTTTTTATAGGCATATTGTTCTGTTTAAGCTTCTTATCTTTACTGGAGTCCATTTTTGATAACTGTATTTTAGTAGAAAATTATCCATTTCATCTAACTTCAAATATACTTGCATAGTGATGTATGAAGTAGTCACTTAGGATTTTATTTTATTTTATTTTATTTTTGAGTTGGAGTCTCACTCTGTAGCCCAGGCTAGAGTACAGTGGCACACTCATGGCCAACTGCAACTGGGCTGGGCTCAGGCAATCCTTCCGCATCAGCCTTCCAACTAGCTTGAACCACAGGTACACGCCATCACGCCCGGCTAATTTTTTGATTTATTGTAGAGATGAGGTGTCACCAAGTTGCCCAGGCTGGTCTCAAGCCCGTGGGCTCAGGCAATCCTCTCGCCTCGGCCTCCCAAAGTGCTGGGATTATAGGTGTTAGCCACCGCGTCTGGCATCACTTAGGATTTTAAAACATATTTTCTCTTTTTAAATTATTATTTCTCTTTTATTATTTATTATTATTATTATTTTAAATGAGAAAGCAGGATTTATTGAGAGGACAGAGAAGCTCCCACAGTGGGAGGGGAACCAAAGGGGATACCCCAATCATTTATGATTTTTGTTTGATTTGTTTATTTTGTTAGTTTTTCAGAGAACAAGAATTTTATTTATTAATTAGTTTTTTTGGTTTTCTACCTAATTGATTTCAGCTTTTAGATTTATTAGTTCTTTTCTTATTAATTCTGTTGTTTACTTTGTTTTTATTTTTCTAGTTTGCTGAGTTATGATTTTAATTCACTTATTTTCATCCTTTAATTGTTATTGCTACAAGTTTTTAAGCCTTGAATTTTTCTCAGATAACTTTTATATAAATCCCAAAGATTCAAATATATGTATAGGTTTGCAGTCTCATTAATTTTTCCAAGTTCAGTAAATTAGAAATTTAGAAAATATAAATTATTTTCCTTGTCATTCACAAGTTGTTCAATAAAAGATCTCTTCTTTTCTTTTTTTTTTTTGAGTTGGAGCCTCACTTTTGTTGCCCAGGCTGGAGCACAGTGGAATGCTCATGGCCACCGTAGCCTCGAACTGCTGGGCTCAGGTGATCCTTCTGCCTCAGCCTTCCTAGTAGCTGGAACTACAGATGCATGCCCCCATGCCCGGCTAGTTTTTGTGATTTATTGCAGAGATGAGGTCTCACCAAGTTGTCCAGGTTGGTCTCGAACCCCCGGGCTCAGGCAATCTTCTCGCCTCGGCCTCTCAAAGTGCTGGGATTACAGGCTAAGCCACCGTGCCTGGCCAGATCTCTTACTTTCAATGTGGAATGACCTTTTTGTTTTTTAATTTTGCCATTCATGATTATTTTTATTGCACTGTAGTTATCTTAAATATGTTATAATAGTACGCACATCTTCCTGCCCCTGCCTTTCCTACATTGATTTATTGGAGAAACCAAGTCACTTATTTCATATGATAGTCCATATCCTGCATATGGTTGCTTGCTTTCTCGTGTTATTGAACTTGAAAAAAAGTACCCCATGTTTCTCTAAACTGCCATTTACACTGAGATGCTTGATTAAATTTAGGTTTAATGTTTTAGGCAATAATACTTCGTAGGGATGCTTTGTACTGCCTATAACATTGCAATATGTTATAAAACATGTAATGTCTTGTCCCACAAGAGTGATGCGGACATTATTCTATTATTCAGTGGGTGTGGGTGAGTCAGCCTGGCACTCCATTAAAAGTTCACCATCACCTTTTCATGTAATCATTTTAGCATCAGTGTCTTAGCTTTGACTCATTTTATTACGCATAGCAAAATGGCGATTTTTCTAATCCTGTCCTTACTTTTGCTATTTCGTTATTTGTGATTATTGTTTTAGTTCAATTATTTATTTAATTAATTAATTAATTTTTTTGAGTTGGAGTCTCACTCTGTCGCCCAGACTGGAGTGCAGTGGCCGCTCCCGGCCACCGCAGCCTCGACCTGCTGGGCTCCGGCGATCCTCCCGCCTCAGCCTTCCGAGTAGCCGGAATTACAGGCATGCGCTACCACGCCCGGCTGATTTTTTGATTTATTGTAGAGATGAGGTCTCGCTGCCCAGGTGGGTCTCAAACCCGTGGGCTCAGGCAATCCACTCACCTCAGCCTCCCAAAGGCGCGGGATTACAGGCTGAGCCACCGAGCCCGGCTTGGGCTATTTTTATGTTGAAAAAATTTCTAAAATAATATATTGGGACTGGGCACAGTGGCTCACCTCTAATCCCAGTACTGATGCTGAGGTGGGAGGATTGCTTGAAACTAAGAGTTCAAGACTAGCCTTGGAAACATAGCAAGACCCCATCTCTACAAAAAAATAAAGAAATTAGCCAGGCATGGTGTCACACTTCTAGTCCCAGCTACTGGGGAGGAGAGATGGGAGGATCACTAGAGCCCAGGAGTTCAAGATTGCAGTGAGCAATGATCACACCACTGCCCTCCAGGCTGGATGACAGAAAAAGACCCTGTCTCTAAAATACAGACACACATACACATACATCTATACGTGTGTGTGTGTGTGTGTGTGTGTGTGTGTGTGTGTGTGTGTATTCAGTTACTAATGACATACATTATTGGGATAATTTTTTTTTTTTTTGAGTTGAAGTGTCACTCTGTTTTCCAGGTTGCGTGCAGTGGCACAATCACAGTTCACTGCAACCTCAATCGCCTGGGCTCAGGTGATCCTTCTGCCTCAACCTTATGTGTAGCTGGGACTATAGGCATATGCCACCATACTCAGCGAATTTTTTGATCTTTTGTAGAGCCAAAGTCTTGTTAAGTTGCCTGGTCTGAGCTCAGACTCCTGGGCTCAAGCAATCCTCCTTTCCTGGCCTCCTGTTGGGATTACAGGTGAGCCACCGTGCCCAGCCAGGATAATTATTTTTTATATCAATTGTCTAAGCTAATAATAGTATTTAGTCTTTTTAAAAATTAAAGCTAGGTAATAATTTGTGATGATTTTAAATAACATTATCTTTGTTATCTTTTATTTTTACTCATATAGTCTATGAATATAGTTATCACAAAAACTATTAAGAAACGGCACTGGAACCGACAAATCTGCAGACATGAATTATGCAGGTAGCGTGAACTTGAGCAAATAACCAGGTCTTTCTTTGTTTTTCCGAATCTTTGTTTGCATAAGAGTTCAGGCAATAACCTGTCTGTGTAGAGGGATGGCAGCTGTGGATGTTAGTTGGTATATATTCCTTACTCATTTGGCAGCAACAACCTGTGGATCTTAGCCAGAGAAGCAAAGGCAGCTAAAGAGGACTATAAGAGGGGTCAGATTAATGAGAGGCACGTGTTCAGTTCCATCTTCCAGACACAGAAGAGAGAGGAGAGTATGAATGAAAGAACAGACCATGGCCATTTCCCATGCTAGCCAAAGTTCTCATGGTGTCTCAAGCCAAAGTTTGCCTGGTAATGCAGGGAAAGAGAGAGTTGTAAGCCTTAAATTGGGTTAGAAATTCAAGTTTTACGCTAGGCCAGATTTTTGGTAAGTGAAAGTAACCAGAAAGACATAGATTCTACCCAAAATGTTGGTCAAGGGAGAGTCAACAAAACCTGGTCAAAAGGCAATAATGGGAGAAAGGTAAAATCATTTGAGTTTTTAGCCCTTAATGTTCACAATGTTCAATAAACTGGATGTATTTGGTAATCATAATGGGAGAATTTCGATTTTTTTTTAGGTTTTAAAAAAAAAAATTATCCTTAAAAAAAAAAAAGATGGGTACAATTCTGGATTAGGTATACAAGTAGTCATCGTACAGGTAAGGTTTGGGTCTCCCTTTGGTCCCTTTGCCTGGTTTGAAATCAGGTGAGAATTTAGATTTTTATGCATCAAAATAAGAAATAGAGATTCTGGAATGGAAAACAGATGGAATTTCTTTAAGCTAGACATTGACAATCTCCTTTACCTTCGCCCTCAGGTTTTTCCTACAATTCAATTATGCTCCACCAGGTGGTAGCAGATATCTTGGCTATGTCATCCACAATGCGACCAAATTACAATTTTCTGTATAAATTTAATTGTAGATTTTAACAGTATGCTTTTCAAACGAAAATGTAAAACACAATTTGTGTACTTAAATAAAAACTTTAAATTATTAAGTATTGTTTTATTACAAATATAAATCAGTAATGACCAATCATATATATTTTTTTAAAGCATAAAAGGCAAACTATGTAAAAGTATTTTTCATTCTGTCTCTAGCTAATTCTGTTATTATCTATGGAATGACTAGAATGTTACTCCTTAATTCTCTCTGATATCTCGTAAGTCCTATTTTTTTTTTTTTGTTGTTGTTTTTTTTGGTCAGGGTCTCACTCTGCCACCCAGGCTGAAGTGCAGTGACCCAACCACAGTTCACCACAGCCTTGACATTCTGGGCTCGGGCTAGTTTCCTTCTGCTACTGGTTGTAGGAGGTTGATGTTCAGGGAATACTTTTCGTGCCTGCCTTCTTTTATTTGTCATTAAGTTTAGATTTATTATATTCAGAGTTTCACTTTAATCCCTTCTATTGGCAAAATAAAGAAATGAAAATCTCTGACCTGCTGAGACCAAAAATCCCCATCCCACCAAGTTATGCTGTTTTTCAATCAGAGGGCAGTAATTTCCCACTGTTTCACAGAAGATCATACTTTTTTCCCCATGAGCCTTTTAACTGGAAACTTATTTAAACTATTTTGCATAAGATGGTAGTTATCTTGCCACAAATCTGAGTTGTTATAAATAGTTTTAGAAAATTCTGTATGCATAAAACATTCTAAAGTCAAAGTGTAAGCTTTCTGAGCAAAAGTTTAATAAATATTTATAAAGCATTAGAAAACAAATTCTCCCTGCCTTTTGTTACAAAATTTCTAAATATTAGGAAAGATTGTGTAACAAACACTTTTATATCACCACTAAGATTAAACAGTTATTAACATTGCATCTACATTTCTGTGTAAATCACTTAAAACTGAGTTCCAGATAATTATGACCATTTACCTCAAAACTAAGTTTTTCTTCTCTAAAAGTAAGGACATTCTGTCACCCCAAAGAAAATTAACAATACTTCCTTAATTTCACCCCCAAACCAGCCATTTTCCCCAATTCAAGTTTTATTATATTATAAATTATATTATATTATATTACATTACATTATTTATTTATTTTTGAGTTGGAGTCTCACTCTGTTGCCCAGGCTGGAGTGCAATGGCATGCTCATGGTCACTGCAGCCTTGACCTGCTGGGCTCAGGCAATCCTTCCACTTCAGCCTTCCAAGTAGCTGGAACTACAGGAGCTTGCTGCCATGCCCGGCTAAATTTTTGATTTATTGTATAGACGAGTTCTCGCCAAATTGTCCAGGTTGGTCTCAAACCCCTGGGCTCAGGCAATCCTCTTGCCTGGGCCTCCTAAAGTGCTGGGATTACAAGCTTGAGCCACAGTGCCTGGCTTATTTTATTTTTTTGAGTCAAATTCTCATTGAGTCATTTTTTTGAGTCAAGGTCCAGGTTGGAGTGCAGTGGCACGATCATTCACTGCAGTCTCCAACTCCTAGACACAGGCAATTCTCCTGACTCAACCTCCTGAGTAGTTGGGACTACAGGCACATGCCACCATGCCTGGTTAATTTAAAAATAAATTATTTCTGTAGAGACAAGATCTTTCTATGTTGCCTAGGCTGGTCTCGAAATCCTGGGCTCAAGAAATCCTCCCACCTCAGCCTCCCAAAATGCTGGAATTATAGACATGAGGCACTATGCCTGGCCTCAAATTTTATATATTACATCTGGTTGCTATGTCTCTTTAGACTCTCATAATCTAGAAAGGCCTTTTAAATATACATATGTGTGTGTGTGTGATATTGACTTTTTGAAGAAACCAGGACAGTTGTCCTATAGAATTTCACTATTTTGGATTTGTCTGATTTTTCTTTGTAATGCCATTTAGTCCTAAGAATATACAAATTAATTTTATAACAACCAATTCCTATTACCATGTGGAAGTTTTCAGAAGTTGCAGTGGTTTGAACCCACAAAATCTTTGTGGTCTGAAAAAGACCGATTCTTTCATTGTTCAGAAAGACTTGCAACCACAGAATGTCAGAACAGAACCATCCTCATCATCTCCCACCCAAATGACACATTAGAAAACCGAGATCCTGCAAGGGTGAGTGTAATGGTGTCTGTCCTATTGCTGTTCTAACAAATTATCGCGAACTTAGTAGCTTAAAACAACCCAACTTTGTTATCTTACAATTCTAGAGGTCAGAAGTCCAAAATTGGTCTCACTTGGGATAAAAAACCAAGGTCTTGGCATTCCTTTCTGGAAAGTTCCTTGCTTTCTCATGCTTTTACAGGATACCTGGGCTCCTTGGCTTATGGTCATGTCCCCATCTTTGAAGCCTGCAGAAGAATGGCAAAAAACAGTTGTTTAAGGAAATTATCCAAACGCTAGTTAAGATGATCAGGCAGACTTTGCTCAGAGGGCCATGGTAGTAGGTGTAGGGACCACTGCAAGGCGGCCTTACCAGTCAGACTTAACCCTGACCCCAATCAGCACAAGAGGGGATTTGTAACCAAGGACTAGGGTGGGGGTAGCAGGTAAGATGAAACATTGAGGATAAGAGGTGTCTGGCTAAACTAACTTGATAGGATTATTGCTGCAGGCAGGCCAGGACGATAGGATATTGAGGTCTGATACTAAGGGTAGGGGATTTTCCCTAAATGGACTTAATAGGATTATTGCTTGCACTGGATTCAACAGGGATAGAGAGAGAAACCCAAGTTTGGGCCTAGGCAAGCAGAGAACTCAGAGGAGCTTGACTCAAATTCTGGTCAAAGGAAAGTCGTTGTCCCAGTGACTATACAAGTCTGTGAGCTCAAGAATGTGCTGGGCACTTCTGCTGTGTTGAATCGCCCTCCGAAGTGGCTGTTTCAGGGGAGGTAAACGGAATGTTTTGTGCATCAGTTATTCTGCCCGGTGGCCATCGCCGCTTGTGAAAGAACCCAGAATTTAGTACTTGTTCTTCTGCATGTTCTTAGATTCTGTTCAAGAGAGCTTCATGGAGAAGCAAACCAAAACTAGACATATTGGGGGATGCTTTGAAGTGAGAAAAGTCCATCATCCCTACCAAAGAACATGCAGGAGAGGTGTTCAGCAATGAGGGGGCTCTCCAAGAGAATATCCATATACAAAAGAGTCAGCTATAACACCTGCTGGACCCTGGTCGGTGTGGAGACTTCTTTCCTGCTCAACTTACTCTTCTTCCTCCCTCTGTCCCAGCCTTGGAGGGATTAACTGTATGTGCAGAGAGGAAAGGGCACAGTCCAGATAGGTTAAAGAAGGAAATAGGTAGCCGCATCCTCTTTCCTGACTGCAGACTTCTCCCGCTGCAGGAGGCATGAGCTGAGGAAGATGAGGAGCCCCAACTTAAACCATGTTCAGAGTTTGGACTGTCACATGAAATTGTATATTCAATGCCTGATGAGGACCCTGTATCAGAGTTACCAGAATAGTCATCATCAAGTGTTTCATTTAGGGGTAGGAGAACTAGCCCTCACAGAGCAGAATTATTATTTTTTTCCCTTTTAATTTTTTTATTTTAAAGATGTGGAGTACAATTCAGGGTTAGGGTTGATTATGCAGGTATCCTTGTTGATGAAGTGTGCCCCACTCCCCTGGCAGATTCCCACTACTGCATATCCCGCCCCCCCCCGTAGTTTCCTGCTACTGCCAATCCTTCTCTTATAGTATTACGCTAATTGTTCAAGGTTCGCTTATGAGTGAGAACATGTGATACTCAGTTTTTTGTTTCTGTTCTACATCGCTCAGTATTATAGACTTTAAGTTCATCCAGGTTGCTGTGAAGTTCATGATTTTGTCCTTCTTTATGGCTGCATAATATTCCATCGTGTATATGTACCATCCTTTTTTTTTTTTTTTTGAGTTGGAGTCTCACTCTGTTGCCCAGACTGGAGTGCAATGGCCGCTCCCGGCCACTGCAGCCTCGACCTGCTGGGCTCCGGTGATCCTTCCGCCTCAGCCTTCCGAGTAGCCGGAATTACAGGCTTGCGTTACCACGCCCGGCTGATTTTTTGATTTATTGTAGAGATGAGGTCTCGCTGCCCAGGCGGGTCTCGAACCCGCGGGCTCAGGCAATCCACTCACCTCAGCCTCCCAAAGGCGCGGGATTACAGGCTGAGCCACCGAGCCCAGCTATCTTTTTTTTTAATCCAGTCCTCTTTTGATGGGCAGCATGGTTGGTTCTATGTTCTTACTACTGTGAACAATGCTACAATAAACATATGTGTGCAGGCACAGAGCAGAATTAGACGGAGAGTAGCCGGAAGAAAAAGAAGGTACTTTAGGATTTTATTTCATGAGCCCTGCCTGCTCGGTATGGTTGTGACAGTTGTGACAGTCCAGATTAGAGATTTCTGGGGCCTTAGTGAGCATAGTGGGAGAGGGGTAAGGTCATGAGACCGGGGAAGAGGAGACGTTGAACAATGCTGATAACATTTTGTCTGTTTTATATTTGGTTTAAAGCTTACCAACACATCTGCCTAACAAAGAAAGTGATTTTACAAACTATTCTTTGGATGTTTTATCTTCTGCCTTATCACAGGTCACTTAATATTGACCAGGAGTGGGGAAACGGATTAGCACTCTCCACAGCCTATTCGATCAAGAATTCTGCTGGATTTGCCTCAAGAGCCCACAAGTGACATCTTCTAATCTTCTATCCATGAGAATCTTGGTTTTATTGTCCTTAAATCACAGCTAGAAAACCTCGGGTAAGGTTTTGTTTCTTCTTCACTCCCTTCCCTTCCTCTCTTTCCTTTCCTTCCTTTTTTTTTTTCCTAAGTGAAGTTATATAACTTCATAAAAGAAAAAAGTAAATGAATAATAAACTCTACTGTCCTCCCTCCTTTCTCCTCTTCCTCCTGTTTTCAGTGAAATTCACACACGTTATCTGGTGTGGGCATGCTGTGTCCCATCCTCCCCGTGAACATTATTTCTAACCCTTGACTGCGTTTTGACATAGTCCACATAGTTTGTGTGTCTAATGTCTGTGGGCTCTCCCACGTGGAACTGTAGCATAATTTCCTCAGCCTGGGTGTTGGACATCTGGGTCGCCTCCCGCATTTCTCACAGAATCTCAGCGGTTGCCATTGCTTCTCGGTGTAGACCTGCCCACTGCTCAGCCCGGCAGATGCTCTTTTAGCCGGAACACGTTGGTGCTAATTAATTTTGCTGCCTGTTGAATTGTTTCCCTGTGATTATGTGTACATAAAAGAGAAACTACTGGCACACAGGCTCAGAAGGCTGTGTTAAGAACTCTTTAACATTTTGCCAAAGGACAACCCCCAAACATGGAACCAGCCAACATTTGGTTCATCTAAGGTTAAGCTCCTAATTGGATCAGCTCCAGGGAGCAGTCCATCAAGCTCCCGGAAGGCCTTCCTGATATGCTCCAAAGAACCACTTTTGGAACCTTGCTGTAAAGGTCTCAATTTTATTTTAAATTTTTTACTTTTCAACTAAAATTTTAGCAGTTTGGCACATTCTCAGGCTCTTTTTTTGGTATGTGTTTGACTGATTCACTTATCTTGTGACTCATAGAACCAGTCAAGTGGGTACAATTCTTTTGTGTGATTTTTTTGACTGAGACTTAAAAAAAATCCTATGGCACTTTATAACATTAATTTTTTTTATTATGGAAAAAATTAAAATCTCAAAAAAGTCGAGGGAATAGAAAAATGAAGCCTCCTGTACCCCGTCATCCAAGCTTCAACGACCATAACGTTCTGCTGTTCTTGTCTTATCTTTCTCCCTACACACTTATTTCTTCCCCATGGTAATATTTTTAAGGCAAATCCCAGACATTATATGATTTCACCCATAATGACGACAGCACAGAGGTGCCTTCCTCTGCTTGGTCCATCTTCTCTGCCAGCAGGTGCTTCCTCAGGGTAAAATGCCAGGTGCAGCTCAGTCTTCAGCATCTTGGTGACCTACCACAGTTGCGAAGACGAAAAGAAATTGCATTTTGCTTAGTTTTTCTCATGGGGATGTGCTTTTCATGTTGGGTCTGATTTTTAAAATCTTTGTTTTGAGTGGTGGACACCGAGGATGGGCTCATTCTTCAGCTGCTCTGAACTTCTAGCAGGTCTTCCCCCACTCTAGGGGCTGGAAAGCAGAAGTTCCATTTCCAGACTCCCTGGCATCTAGGGCTCTGTGTGGGACTCACATGAGACTTGAAAAGTAGATGTGAGCGGGGCCAAGCCCAGGCAGAGGGCTTTGGGTCCTCCAGCCGCAGTGAAGGTACCTGGGTCTGGTTCTCTCTGTCTTGGTGCTAAGTGGAAGGCAGGGGAGGTAGTGAGACTTTTGCCAGAACCACCCCATGGAGGGGTTAGGGATTTCTCCTGGATGAATTGTGTAGTGTTCAAGTACGGATCACTGGGCCTCCCCCAAATTGTATAAGCATCTTAAAACCCTAAAACAAATCCCCTTGTGCTTAGAGTGGATTCTGTTGTTATCAACTAAAAACACCTGACAGATGAAGTCACTGAATTCCCTGGTACTTCCTGAGTATTCAAAAGCAAATGCTCTAAACTTTGGTCACCTGTGATTTTAGTAATTATCCGTATTTTACCCACATTTCTAAAGGTGGTGCTTTCACATCAATTATTTTGTTTGGCAAATAACTGCAGTTTATCTGCTTTACATAGGAAACTGAGACAAAGAAATATATCTGTTATACTGCCTAGAGACCCACTCCTGGTTTCCCACTATTCTATATACTTAGTCTGTTCATGAGTAAACCAAAGAAAAAAATTCCACAAAAATCCTGAGGCTAATTAGAGTTTCAGAAAAACTTGATAGGAAGGGCAACTGACCTAACATTCCCATCTAATATGGTATGCTTAGCTGTTTGATATTTGGTTACATGTTTATTTAAAATTCCTTTCTTTATTTTCCTAATACAGTTTTGTGTGTGATGTACACATTTTGGGAAAAATTTAGAAAATTCTAAAGAAGTGCAAATGTTCATCCATTAGTGTACCACCAAGAAGTCATCTCTGTTTGTAATGTGAGTATTGTCAGATACCAGCTAGAAACAAAACTTCCTTTTTTTTTTTTTAATTTGGAGTCTCACTCTGTTGCCCAGGCTGCAGTGCAATGGCATGCTCATGGCTACCGCAGCCTTGACCTCCTGGGCTCAGGTTATCCTTCTGCCTCAGCCCTCCAAGTAGTTGGAATTACAGGCATGCGCCACTATACCTGGCTACTTTTTAAAAAAATTTATTGTTGAGATGAGGGCTCACCAAGTTGCACAGGCTGCTCTTGAACCTGTGGGCTCAGGCAATCCTCTCACCTCAGCCTCCCAAAGTGCTGGGATTATAGGCATGAGCCACCACACCTAGCCTAGAAACAAACATTTAAAGAAAATTAGGATGTGCCGGTGCAATGGCTCATACCCATAATCCCAACAATTTGGGAGGCCGGGGTGGGAGGATCGCTGGAAGCCAGGAGTTCAATATCAGCTTAGGCAACAATGTGAGACACAAAATTTTTAAAGAACCAGGCGAGTTTTTTTTTTTTTTTTAGGCCAGGCGAGGTAGCTCACACCTACAATCCCAGCACATTTGGAGGCTGAGGTGGGAGGTTGCTTGAGTCCAGGAGTTCGAGACCAGTGTGGGCAAAATAGTGAGGCCTCATTTCTACAAAAAATAAAAACTTAGCTGGGTGTGGTGTTACACACCTGTGGTCCCAGCTACTCAGGAGGCTGGAGCAAGTGGATCGCTTAAGTCCAGGAGTTTGAGGCTGCAGTGAGCCGTGATTGTGCCACTGTACTCCAGCTTGGGAGACAGAATGATAGTCTCAGGGAAAAGAAATTAGCTAGGAATGGTGGTGCACATTTATATTCCTAACTACTTGGAAAGCTGAGGCAGAAGGATTGCTTGAGCCCAGAAATTCAAGGTTGTAGTAGCTAGATCATACCACTGCACTCCAGCCTTGACAACAGAGTGAGACTCCATCTCTATTGGAAAAGAAAAAAAAAAAAAGAAAATCAGGGTGTTTTGGGCAATGATCACATCCACATCTTTGGGTTGATGTAAGGAAGGCAGCCACATTCTTCCAAAAACATTTCCCGATGGTTTTATCAGGGATCAAATCCTGTACTGACCTCGGGTTTATTCTTGGGCTTTGATCTTTTATGTGTTTTCACTAAACTCAAAAGTACTTGCCCTCCATGTGCTGGGACTTCAGTCCAGTTCTTGATATAATCAGCTACCCCTATTCACTTTCACGCCAAGCATCTTCCATCCTTGCCCAGGGCTCGGGGAGAGGAGGGCTGTGGTGGTCATTCTAGCAGAGGAGAAGGTCTCCCAGCCCCACTTGGTACTAGTCACCATTGTCCTTCCAGGTCCCAGATGCATCTTCACGCTGGTTCTGCTCCACTTCCTGCCCCATTGACCTTCCTCTGGTAGTTCTTTTCTCACACCGCTTGTTGAGCAGTCCCCTCAAGGCCAAAACTCTTCTTCCAATCCCTGGAATGCACTTTTATTCCTACGCTGTACTTGTAACCCTGACCTCTATCTCACTCCTTGCATAATAGCAAAGTTCAGTCAAAGTTCTCATCCAACTCTTGGTTTTTTTCCATGATCTGGGTTAGGAAAATCAGAGATCTGTTATCTCACTACAGCAACTTCCTCCCACCTTTGGGGGGATGCCTTTGTCGCCAATGGAGTCCTACAATGACCAGCCAGGATCAGACAAGGGAGGGTCAGTGATTAACCAGCAAATGAGACCGTATCCTCCTGTGACAGCCTCCTCCAGTGATTAACCAGCAAATGAGACCATCTCCTCTCGTGATGGGCTCCTCCAGTGATTATTAATGTTCTGTTGTTCTCTCGACACTAATGATTTCAAATGCAGGAGAAGAGCAAAGGGAAACTCTGGTTCTGGTAGCCTGCAGCTATGCGACTTTAGCCAGGCCAAAAGGATAGATGACGTTGCTCTGAAATAAGACTTTTAGAGGCAGAGATAGGACAACCCTAACTTCCCCAAAATCAAGATGAATGTAATTAGACAACTTATGATGGTCATAGGGACTTTCAGTATGACAATGTTATATGCTGATTGTCACCTCTAAAGTTCCACCATAAATTCCTAAAATCTAGGAAACTTTCACTTGAGTGAAAATCTTTTATAACTATGTAACTCATTTTTTTTTTTGTTTTTTTTTTTTTTTTGAGTTGGAGTCTCACTCTGTCGCCCAGACTGGAGTGCAGCGGCCGCTCCCGGCCACTGCAGCCTCGACCTGCTGGGCTCCGGCGATCCTTCCGCCTCAGCCTTCCAGGTAGCTGGAATTACAGGCATGCGCGACCACGCCCAGCTGATTTTTTGATTTATTATGGAGATGAGGTCTCGCTGCCCAGGCGGGTCTCGAACCCGCGGGCTCAGGCAATCCACTCACCTCAGCCTCCCAAAGGCGCGGGATTACAGGCTGAGCCACCGAGCCCGGCCTGTAACTCATTTTTATTTCAAGTAAGTATAAGCAGTTTCTCATTGTCTGTGAAACCTAAGGAAACTTTTAAAAAGTCATCAAAAGTCAGGCGCGGTGACTCAAGTCTGTAATCCTAGCACTTTGGGAGGCTGAGGCAAGAGGATTGCCTAAGCCCAGGGGTTCGAGACCAGCCTGGGCAACTTGGAGAGATCTCGTCTCTACCATAAATCAAAAATTAGCCAGGTATGGTGGCATGGGCTTATAATTCCAGCTACCAGGAAGGCCCGAACCCAGCAGGTCGAGGCTACGGTGGCTGTAAGTGTGCCATTGCACTCCAGCCTGGGCGACAGGGTGAGACTCCGACTCAAAAAATAAAATAAAATAAAATAAAAATTAAAAAGTGATTAAAAGATGATTATGGCCAGGCATGGTGGTTCACGCCTGTAATCCCAGCACTTTGGGAGGCTAAGGTGGGTAGACCACTTGAACCTGAGCCCAAGAATCCAAGGCCAACTTGGGCAACATAGTGAAAAGTCATCTCTACCAAAAAAAAAAAGAAAAAGAAAAATTAGCCAGGAGTGGAGGCATGTGTCTATAATCCCAGCTCCCAGGAGGCTGAGGTGGAAGCGTCACCTGAGCCCAGAAGGTCGAGGTTGTGGAGAGCTGTGATCATGCCACTGCAATCTGGTCTGGGTAACGGAGTGAGACTGTGACTAAAAAACAAAACAAACAAACAAAAAACCAAAACAAATACAGTTCAATAACACTGGGAAAAAAAAGGTGACCTTTATCTCCTGACTTGTTTGCTGAAGCTACTGTGTTTCAGGTTTCTGCTACCAACAGGTAATAGATTGAGATAACATGGCTGATTGATAATTTTCTACTAGCTAGAGCCCGGAAAGACTTAGAACACGAGATTTATATTTCCCAAGCAGATTTGGAGGACTAGAATGTTGGTCCGAACTTTCTTTCGGAAGGAGAGTCTGTGGCAGCTCAGGGAAGGAGATGACAATAAAAACATATTTATTTTCTGTTGCTGCTGAAACGTAGTGGCTTAAAACAACATAAACTTATTATCTTACAGTTCTGGAGCTCAAAAATTCCAAAAGGATCTTACTGGGCTAAAACCAAGATACTGATAGGGCTGTGTTCCCTTATGGAAGTTTTAGAGGAGAATGGGTTTTCTGGCTTTTTCCAGCTTTTGGAAACTATCTGCGTTCCTCAGCTCACAGCTCCCTACCATGTGCAAAGGCAGCAATGACTGATGGAGTCTGTCTCACACTGTATCACTCTGACATTGTTCTTCTGCTTCCCTCTTCCATATTTAAGGACCTTTGTACTCACCTTGGGCTCAGCTGGATAATTCAGGATACTCTCCTTAGGTCAAGGTCAGCTGATTAGTAATCTTTTTTTTTTTTTTGAGTCGGGGTCTTACTCTTGCTCAGGCTGGAGTGCAGGGGTACAATCACGGCTTGCTGCAACCTTGACTTCCTGGTCTCAAGTGATCCTCCCACCTCAACCTCCAAAGTAGCTGGGACTATAGGTGGATACTACAACACCTGGCTAATTTTTTGATTTTTTTTTTGGAGACAAGGTTCTTGGTATATTGCCCAGGCTGGTCTCGAACTCCTGGAGTCATGCAATCCTCCTGCTTCAGTCTCCCAAAAGTGCTGAGATTACAGATGTGAACCACTGCACTGAGCCCTGATTAGCAATCTTAATTGCATTGGCCACTTTAATTCGCCCTTATCATATGACAACATAATCATATGTTCTAGAGATTAGGACATGGGCATCTTTGGGTGACCATTGTTCTGCCCACCACAAAAGTCTACATAAGTTTGGAGATATGTACCCTGTTTCTTCTCTGGTGCCAAGGATGCTAGTTAGCCTCTGAGTTCTTCAGTACTGCATGGGTGTGGGGGTGGGGGGCGGCGGCAGTCAAGCAGACATGGCAGCAAGGTTGCTGGTGGTTCCCAGGTCCTAGGGATGGGTGTGAAGGTAGTTGCCAGAGCTGGCAGGCATGAAAGGGGTCGAGCAGTTGGGACAGCGATACATCTCTGAGAACCACCGTGAATCCCATGAGTGGGGACCAGATGAGATACGATGCCTCAGTGCATGCCAGCGCACACCAGACAAGACTGCCCTTACCAACGTCAGTAGGAGCTGCCAGTGACTGAGGAGCCCCACCCCCTTATGCCACAAAAACCCTCCTGGAAAGGAGAAGGAGAAAAGGCTCTGAACTGATCCTCAAACATCTAAATTGATTCTGAAAACTCTGGAGTTACTGAGAATATCCCAACTTGACTAAGATGATGCTTCTGTCAGGTGGCTGAATGGGAATTTAAGAGAGAATTTAGGTTGTTATAGGAAAATAATGAGAGCTCATATTTTACACCCCTGATTTTGTGTTGAGGGTTGTGCCAGTTGCATAGAAGTTGGGATAATGACATTGTCTCTGCCTTTCTGACAAGAATATTGTGAGAGGTTATTTTATCTGCCGGCCCTTGGTGAAATGCAAGCTCAGTGTAGACGCTGCGTGTTTTTCTGGTTGAGCTTCATCCTCCCTCAGCTCCTTGGGTGAGGTGTACATTGATGTCAAATCCCAGAAGGCTGAGCGTGTGACATTTTGATGAGGGTGTTTCCACATTGCT
>NW_007231856.1:312691-315159 GCF_000164805.1 Carlito syrichta | reverse complement strand
CGCCAAGACCAAGTGAAATGTTAAATATAAATCCTCACTCAGCTCTGTGCTTTGCCCAGAGGTGTGACCAGCAGGGGACAGTGAGCTTCCCCAGTGGGGGAACGGGTCCTTCCCCAGTAGGGGAACGGGTGCCTCACTAGGGTCCTCCTGGTGGCGGCCTTCTGTCTCACAGTCACACTCCCATATGGCGCCCTCTACTGGTTTTTCAACATAATCTGATCAATCATGCTAACAAATTGTCTTTAAAAAATTATTGAAGGGCAGCCCTTTGGAAGACAGTGGTCAGGGGAAGAAATTACCAAGAGCTGCACATCTGAGGCCTCAGAAAGATGGAATTGCTACAGCTTGACCTCAACTTAAGAGAAGCATTTAGAGTGATCTGAGAAACTCCTGCCCCAATGATGGTGGTCTTCCCTGGATACTGGAGGTCTAGGTCCTATGCAGAGGCAGGCTATCAGGACCGCTAGAGGGCTGACTTATAGCTTCTAACACCATGAGCCAGTGTTACCAGGGCTGATTCCTTGTACTAATTCCTAGAGATTCATGGACTTATTACAGAGAAAGTTATTGTGATTAGTGGATTAGACATTATAATCTGACTGGTAATAAATAAGTTTGGTTTTGTATTCTAAGCAAATAAAAAACAATCATTACAATATCAGTAATAATATTAACTAATATTTATTGAGTGTTTATTATGTGCTAGGCCCTGTGCTAAAATACTTTACATACATTAACTCATTTAATCCACATAGGAGCTCTGAGGGAAAAGGATGATTATGACCCCCCATTTTAGAGACAAAGGAGCTGGGGTTTAGGTTAAGATTCCTTGCTTGTGGTCACCCAGCTTGCAAGTGACCAAACTAGGGCTTGAACCCAGGTCTCTCTGGTTCCAGAGTCTGAGTGTCCAGCAGTATGCCCTAAACACCACTGCTGGAGGGAAATCAGCTCTGGAATTTGGGGTATAGCTCTCTTGGAACCACACTGTCGTAATCCAACAACTGTCAGGGCATCGACAATGGGAACTTACTCTCCACAGAAATAGGTGTGGATCTGGCTTCAGAAATCCTTTTGGGGCAGGGATGGAGGGATTTCTGGACCCTTGAGCCCTGAAAGGGCTCACATAAGGCTCAGCTTCCAAGGGGATGTGGGTGGGAAAGGAAAGTGGAGCTCAATAATACTGCCTTATATAAACCAGACTGTGACATTTTTCAGTTTGTGTTGTCCATGGACTATCACAACAGAAGCATTTTCTTAAAGATAAAGCTAAATACAGCAATATTAATTACAGATACAGCTCATTGGTTTATGCAATCCCTTCCCAACAATTCGAAGTGATTCTTGTCATCCTGGAATCTAAACACTTTATCACTATCCCATACTGGACAGCATTAGACACATGGAATAGGAGGGTGCAAACCTTTGGGATGTCACACGATAGCAGCAGCAGGTAGAAGACCAAATATCTTATGGTTTTCATAAATAGGAGGGGAAACGTTCCCCTTACGTTTTGAATATTTAAAGTTCTTTCCACTGTCAAGGTGTTGGGCAGAACTGGTGACCTTCTGTCTTTCAGACTCTCAGCTCTAGTGGTGGCAAATCTGATGTCCTGTCAGTCTGCACACTTTGGTCCATGTCTAGATGTCCATGATTTTCAGGACAGGTACTTCAACATTCTGATGTTGTTTCTTTTTTTTTTTTTTTTATAGGAGGGAGTCAGTGGGTAGCTTAAAGTCATGGTTTAAAGCCATGGTTTCATCTCTGAACTGCTGGGTAGACTAGAACACAGGAGGACACATTGGATGTGGATGAACAGTGAACCTGACTGTGGTGATCTCAATGCTTTGACAAATGCAACCCCAGAAACACACGGCTCTTCTTCTTCCTTTTTTTAAATTTAAAGAGAACTTTAGTCAATTCACTGCCATTTAAAATAGAATACATAAGTGCAGGGGCATTTGATGTGTCTGTGATCCCTCCTTCCTCAGAGGAAAGGAGCTTGGGGCGATTCCTCATCCCTGGGATCCCAAGAAATCCCACTGGAGTCTCCCTAGACCAGCCTTCCCCTTCTGTTTTACGAATGCAGTATGTTTTCTGTGACGGTGCTGCCTCCGCCGCTGATGACAAAGCTCCGCGAACTGGACACCACACGTGCTGGGGACATCTCTTCGGGGTCCTCCATCTCTGGCTGGTGGTCCCCACCCACAGGCCCTTGCAGGCCCGGGTCCTGGATGGTCAGTTCTGAGTCTATCTCCCCGCACTGCAGTGGGAGTAACGCCTGGTGTCTGGTCAGGGTGTCATTGCTTTTCTGGGCCTCCAGGGAATTCTGGTGCGTGGCATTCCTGTGGGCCATGGCGTTCTTCTGAGGCTCGTCAAAGCTCAGCGAGAAGGTGACCGTGCCACTGCCGAAGATGACCTTCTGCTTGCATCTGGGCTGCTGCCGCGAGTGCTGCTGCGGTTGCTGCGGG
>NW_007231856.1:311713-312671 GCF_000164805.1 Carlito syrichta | reverse complement strand
ATGGTGTTGCGGGCCGGCTTGAAGAGGATGATGTAGACCTTGTTGAAGAAGATGCAGGCCAGCAGGCCGAAGCTGGCCGCCAGGATGGCGATCACCTCCACGGCGGAGACGAACTTGCCGTAGGTGCTGGCGTAGGCCGGGATGAAGGAGATCCAGACGATGAAGAAGATGAGCATGCTGAAGGTGATGAACTTGGCCTCGTTGAAGTTCTCCGGCAGCTTCCGGGACTTGAAGGCGAAGAAGAAGCAGACGGCGGCCAGCAGGCAGGTGTAGCCGATCAGGAAGCCCAGCGCCATGAGCGAGCCCTCGTGGCACGTGATGAAGATGACCTCGTCCTCCAGCTCGTGGTTGCGGTAGCTGGAGGGGGGCGCCGTGTAGAGCCAGATCACACAGATGACGATCTGCATGAAGGTGCAGAGGAAGACCAGCAGGAACTGCAGGTTGAGCCCCCACCACTTGCGGTGGAGGCTGGTGGGGATCTTGGCCTCAAACACCAGCAGGACGCGGTTGGTCTTCACCAGGATGCAGGAGATGCAGAGCACGAAGCTGATGCCGAAGGCCGGCTGGCGCAGGCGGCACGTCCAGTCCTGGGGCTCGCCGATGAAGAACAGGGAGCTGGAGAAGCAGCAGAGCAGGGAGAAGAGGAGGAGGTAGGAGAGCTCTCGGTTGGTGGCCTTGACGATGGGCGTGTTGCGGAACTTGATGAACACGCCCAGCACGGAGGCTGTCAGGAAAATGCCCAGCACCGCGAAGAGCGTGAGCGCGATCCCAAAGGGCTCGGTCCACGCTAGAAACTCGATCTCCTTGGCAATGCAGGACGTGTGGTTCTCATTGGACCAGAAGTCATCTGGGCACTTGTCACAGGCGCTTGCATCTGTAAAATGTCCCAGCCAAGAGTTAGTTACTGTGTAGCGCAGACCCAAGTTTATGAGCGTGTGGGTAGGTGGGGGGGGGGGGG
>NW_007231856.1:222070-311288 GCF_000164805.1 Carlito syrichta | reverse complement strand
AGTGTAGTGGCACACTCACAGCCACCCCAGCATCGACCTGCTGGGCTCAGGCGATCCTTCTGCCTCAGCCTTCCAAGTAGCTGGAAGTATAGGTGTGCCCTACCGTTCCCGGCTAATTTTTTGATTTATTGTAGAGATGAGGTCTCACCAAGTTGCCCAGGCTGGTTTCAAACCCATGGGATCAGGCAATCCCCTCACCTTGGCCTATGGGCTTGAACCACCACGCCTGGCCCCACTTTTGATGGTTCTATTGTTTGTTTTTCCTTTGCATGTGGGTGGGGACACTTGTCTCTTTTAACACCGCCTGCTGATGGGTTACAGTGAGGAATCAGCAACCCGGCTGGACAGTTGGGTGCCCGACACACCAGAGGTTTAGCATGGTCTATCAACTCTTCAGAGAGTGATTCACTCATCCTGCTTTATTTATTTATTTGAAATTAAGTATATTGGAGGTTTACGACATGGTGTTGGGGGATATATACGGACAGTGAAATGGTTACTACAGTGAAGCAAATTGACAGATCTATCATCTCACATGGAGCTTGACTTATTTTGGATACATGGATGGGCTCTGTAGACATGCCAGAGCAGACTTCCTTTTAGATCAAGGTTCTGTGTGTATGACATGTGCTTCCTGTACTCTACATGCACAGCTTTTCAGTGAGGAAGGCAGCAGACTCAGTCAACCAACTGTTTATTATGTCTCTGCTGTGTCCCAGGCAGTGTGCAGCTTTGGGCAGTGAAAGGAGCATGAGTTTTGCAGAGATCTGGATGGGATCCTGGCCACACTATTTACTAGCTGTGGAACTTTGGTCAGGCTCCTAAACCTCTCGGAGCCTCGGTCTCCTTGTTTGTAAAATGGAAATGGAAATAACCCTGTTATTACTGAGGATAAAATGAGATAATCAGAACAATTATAATTAATATTTATAGAGCACTTCTGATATGTCAAAGTTTTTTTTTTTTTCAGAGTTAGGGTCTCACTCTGTTGCCCTAGCTGGAGTGTAGTGGCATGATCAGAGCTTACTGCAGCCTTGATCTCCCAGGCTCAAGCGATCCTCTGAGTACTTGGGTCTACAGGCGTGAGCCACCATGCCCAGCTACTTTTTAAAAGTTTTTTTGTGGAGACGCGGTCTCGCTGTTTCTTAGGCTGATCTTGAACTCCTGGCCTCAAATGATTCTCCTGCCTTGGCTTCCCAAAGTGCTGGGATTACAAGTGTGAGCCATCATAGCCAGCCTCGAAGTTTTATTTAACAAACATTTATCTGGAACTTATTATATATGTTACCAATTTGTTTAATTCTCAAAATTATATAAGATAGGTTTAATTATTATTCCCACTTTAAAATAACTTCAGGCACAGGAGAAACATAAGACAGCAAATTAAGGGCCAGGAATTCAGCAGGTAATCTACCATGCACGGCCTGTTAACTCTAGAGCTTGGAGCAGACAGAACTTTGTCCACTCAGAGCTCTAAGAAATGGAAAACGATATTGGAGAGCAGTATCAAAGTAAGAGAAAGATGTGTAACAGGCATGTTTGTTCACATTTATGGTATCAAAACAACATCTTACATTCCTTTACTATTCCCCCTCTGTACCCAACATTGTGCAATGCTCAGGCGTACCCCTTGTTAAATGAGTAATTGTGCTAAGCACCATCTTGGCCCAGCCCTTCCACGGGCTTCACTGACCTCAGGTCCCTACACAGTGCCCAAGAGGGACTGTTCCTTTACCTGTCTCATCGCTGTACTCCCCATCAGGACACTCCACACACTCAAAGCAGCAGGTGGGCTCCCCCTCAATGATCCCTTTCCGGGTCCCTGCCAGGCAGTCCCGGCTGCAGTTGGAGAAGGGCACCTGGAAGATGGAGAGCACAAAAGTGAGTGGCTGCAGCTGTGGGGTCAGGGGCCAGTCCTGAGCTCCTCCAGCACATGCAAGGGGGAGTTTGGGCAGAAGGACCAGTGTGGCAGAGTCCAGGCCCATTCCAGGCAGAGGGAGGTCCAGAAGTCCTTGGTCCTGTTAGCTGTGAAAGACACAGAGGCTCATGGGTGTACACACACGTGTGCGCACACTTGCATGACAAACACACATACACAGCTAGTGAATTCTATGCCATTACTTTTCACCACTTGAATACAGATGAAAAAATACTAAAAAAAAAAAACTAGCAAACAAATTCAAAGGACAGAAACAAGAAACAAAAATCATGACCATGTTGGGTTTATGCCAGGAACGCAAACAAGTTTCCTATTAGAAAACCCTGTATCATTCGTTGCATGAACAAATGAATGGAGAAAAATCCCATATCATCAATAGATAAAGAAAAAGCATTTGATGAAATTCAACATAAAAACTTAGTAAAAAAGGAGTAGGAAGAAATATCTTTAACTTGAAAAGGGTAACATAAAAAAATACCTTACAGTAAACATCATTCTATATGAGAAAATATTAAAAGCATTTCTTTTAAAACAGGGATGCCTACTATGACCACTATTATTTAACATTGTACTGGAGGTTCTATGTTAAATAAGAGCATAAAATCAGAAAGGAAAATTGTTATTATTTGCAGAAGATATTATTACCATCTAGAAAACTAAAAAGAGGCCAGGTGTGGTGGCTCATGCCTGTAATCCCAGTACTTTGGCAGACCGAAGTGGAAGGATTGCTTGAGCCCAGGAGTTTGAGATCAGCCTGCGCAATATAGCAAGACCTTGTCTCTACAAAAATAAAAAATAAAAAAATTAGCCAGGCATGGTGGTGCGTGCCTTAGTTTCAGCTACTTGGGATGCTGAGGTGGACGGATCACCTGAGCCCAGGAGGCTGAGGCTGTGGTGAGCTGAGATCATGCCACTGCACTCTGGCTTGGGTGACAGAGTGAGACCCTGACTCAAAATAAGAAAAGAAGGAAGGAAGGAAACCCAAAAGAGCAACCAAATTATTAGAAATAATTGGAGAGAAGCCTTAGACTGAAATGTCACAGACTACCATTGTTGTTACCGGAGTTTCATTAGTTTTTCTTGATAATACACTTTAATACACTTGCTTTTAGTTGATTTCCAGTCCTTAAGTGGCTGTTTTTGACAGTTTTGTCAATTTTATCATTGCTCTATCATTTCAGAAGTCCTGCTTCTATCTCATTCTTTGCCAGGTAATTGAGTATTTACTCTAGAAATTTATTAGTTACTTACTACCTTACAGTCTATATGTTTCAGAGATGATAAACATATCATAAGATTGAAGTCTGTCTTGCAACAGCATGTTTCTTAAAGGTAGGGAACAATTCTCATTCATCTTTGTAATCCCAGCTGCAAAGCCTTGAATAACACTTGATACATAGCAGGGCTTATACTATTTCCACAATGTTTCTTTAATAAGTCTGCCCTACCTACCTACTTTATAAGACCTCATACAAAGTTAAAAACTTTGTAATGGCTTCTAGAAGAAAATAAACAGTTGGCCTGACAAAGGAGTTTTAAAGAACTTGAACAGAAGGTGATCAATATTATCTTCTAATAAAAGAGGTATGGAAATGGAAGTACTGGACCTGGTGATCGCTAAGACTCTCATGACCCTGGGGAAGGGAAGGGAGGGAGAGAACAGAGGACAAGTCACATTGGTATGTTAAACTACAGTGACAAGGCGACCTCGGAGATGTTCTCTTAATTCTTCCTGAGTTATGGACTCACTGATCATGGAATGAAAGTGATGGACCCCTTTTCCCAAACCCACACTAGGAATGCTTCTAAATTTTCCCTATTAAAGAATGACGGTTGCTGTATCCTTTAACAAGGTATGGTAAAATAAATTTTCCTTATATGAATTTTTTATTTTTATTATGGAGGGTGTTGAATGTTATTGAATACTTTCTCTGTATTTATTGACTTTGTAGTAGAACTTTTATCTTTTATTCTGTTAAAGTGATAAGCTACATTTATGAACTTTGTGATGTTTGGTTATCATTACATTCCTATAAATTCACTGCCAACTCTACTGGGTCATGGTGTATTATATACCATATACCTTGCTGGTCTAGGTTTGTCGATATTTTATTTAGGATTTAAGAATCTATGTGTATAAATAGCATTGGCCTATAATTGTATTTGCATGTACCGTTCTGTCTGTTTTTGGTATCAAGAATATATTAGCCTTAGAAAATGAGTTTGGTAGCTTCCCTTGTTTCTGTTAGGCTGTGAAGTGCCCAAAATCTCAAAATTATAACTGCAACCAGATTGAAATGTATTTTTCTCATACATGTCTAGGGATGTGGTTCCGAGAGACACAGCACTCCATGGTGTTGGGGACCTAGATTCTTTCTGCTTTGCGATTCTGACATGTTTGGTCTTTGCCTCATAGTCCTTGGTGGCAGCCTCGGTTTCCAGAAGGCCAGATAGAGGAAGGGATGATGATGAGATCAAAGGATACTTGCAGCAGTTTCTTAAAGAAGGTCCCAGAAGCCATCACACCATACTACCACTGACATCCCATTCTCCAGGATTTCGTTGTGGGACCATGCTTAGCGGGAAAAGAAGCTGGGAGATGCTGTCTTTATTCTGGGTAGTCATGTGTCCAGCTAAAACAGAGTTCTGTCTTTAAAGCAAAAGAGGAGTGTAAATGTTGAGACCTTTAGCAGTCTCTGCCATGCCTCTTTTTCTCTTTTTCATAATGGTTAAAGAATAGGCTAAGGTCACACAATGACCCCCCTAGGGAGCTGAGAATCACATCCAGGTCAGTCTTCAAAGTCTGCACTTTTCGCTGTACCATACCCTGCTTTATATCAGTCAACACTTAGAAGAATGTCATCCTCTGAGTCCGCTTACTGCATTCTTCATCATCTATCAGCTAAAGAAAAATCCTGTCACCACAGGAGTGGGCTGAAGCAGCCAGCAGAAAGCTCCATTTTGCAAAAAGCCATGAAGTATCTCTGAGCCTTCCCGACAGCCTTATGAAAGATGTCTGTCCAATTCTGGTCTGCCTAGCTAGCTTATCTAAGTTCCAGGCCCCTAATTAAGGTATCTCTTTTACTTCTTACTTGTTGCAGCAAAACAAGGATAGAATTATTGGCAGTATAGTGTAGAGGAAGAAGCACTGAGGTCACATACACGTACCATCTGTCTGGCCTGGGAAGTCGCCTTTGCATTCCTAAACCTCAGTGTCATCAAATTCAAATTGGAGGACTGGATACAAGGATCTTTAAATACACATCTAGCTCTAAAGTGCTTTTACATCCTTGATTTTAATAACAACTTAGTGAAATATGTAGGGAAGTGATTAATATATAATTTATAGTTGCATATCAATGGTATTTTTGTGTTCATTTCTACAAAAACTATAGAAAGGAGTAGACTAGACCCTAAGACTTATTGAGTGTCTACTGAATGCTAGGATAATGGTAATACTTCCATGGAAAAATTGGATTTAACTTACAATTCTGTCAACCGTTCCAGGAACATAAATGACTACATGTGTTATTCATCTACCAGTGTTTAAACCAATGATGCACACAACCTGGTAGAGGACACTGGGCTGTGGAGAAATATACAGGAAACAGTTTCCGTGTAGGAGGGGAAATAGACATGTACCTGTTAGAGACAATGGATTATGTGCATTTATGAGTGTGAAAGATAACCTGGATGGGCCAGCAGTGGGTGAACAGGTAATAGGATAGTGATCAGTTTAGACTCCAGCCAGTTGAAATGTGTGATAATTTAGACAAGGGTATAATTAGCGAACAGAGGAGTATAACCTCTGGGACCCCAAAATCTCTATCTGGAAGAGGTCATGACACATTCATCAATGAGAATTCACCCTCTGAGGGAGAAGCAACTGTACGCTGTAGTTGAGAGCCACTATCTTTGGGGGACTTTCCTTGGGTAACCCATCCTACATAGTGGAAAACAATGACATTGCAGCATCTCACCAGAAACCCATCGACCTCAGAAGCATTTGGTAAAAAGATAAAGTTTAATCTTTGGCCATATTACAAAAAGTGGCCCAAGATGTTCAAATGTGACAATAAAAAGGCCAATGCAAAGAGAAATGTGATGAGTCTTATCCAGGCTTCCTGGGAGAGTTAAAAAGGTCGCCCCATCCAGGGTCTGTGTTCTTACAGAGGATCTGGGACCTCAGCAGCTACTATATTCGAGATCACAGAATAGCCATTATTTCAACACATCATGGGTCTTTTCCTTAAGGACATATTTAAGGAAGCCCATTGAGTGATGGGCTTCTGGTTATCAACTGGGATTCTAGATGCAGCGAATTCAGGAAAAGGGGGCCAAGCATGGTCACAAGCAGCGTCCTCTTTGTTATAGTAGGAGAATGCATTGTCCTTTAGATTTTTTGGTCAGCCCTGAGCTATTCACCTCTATCCAGGCCACGGATGATGGTGATAACAGCAAGTGACTCAGTCTGAGACATCCGCTCTGTTTTGGACTCCAGTCCCAATGGCTGTTATTGACAATTGGGGTTGAGGGCAATTCTTTGTTATATAAGAATGTCCCACATATACTGGACCCTAAGTGCTGGAGGCCATCAGTACTCCTTGGTCATTGTGGCAACCCCAAAGGCAGTCCCCATCCACTCTCACACCCGTCTTCCTTACCCTTGGCTGACAGCCACTGACTTGAGTGAGGTTTGTTTGCATAGGTAGTTGACTCTGGTTGGGGAAAGTTTAACCAAGGAAACTTTATTATCAGCTAGTGAGTCATATTTGTAAAGAATAAAAGTGTTTCAATAATAATGAGAAGGCGTGGGCTCAGGTTCTGAGGATTCTCCTCTATACAGTAACCCCTTACAGATTTTTCAGGGAGCCCCAAGAGCGCAGAGACCAGCGAGTTGAGGGAAGTGGACTCATCTTTTTGGAAGTCCAGTGGTGAAGCCAAAGGTCCACCCACAGCCCAGCATCGCTTCCTGCCCCTTGTGGAGGTATCTGGTATTCTGGTGGATAGCACCTACCTCCCTGGAAAACCCACTCCACAGGATCTTCTCCTCGTTGATAAAGAGTCTTTCTCCCTTCTTGGCATAGACGTTGTAATACCCGACTTCCTTAAACATGATGGAGCCATCCTCTGGGGAGAGGTGCCAGTTGATGATGGAATAGTTCCCTACCAGATCACCACACTCATCAAAGGTCACCCACTCCCCCATATTGTTGGTAAAGTTGAGGTGCCGTAAGTGCTTCAGGACCTAAAGAGGAACAGAGATGAATAAGTACAAGCCACAGGGCTGCCACATAACTGGCTGTGTAGGTTGTGTGCTGCACAAAGACGGCGAACCATTAATATCTTGCTCAAACCAAGTGGAGGAAACGTAACCTGAGGAAGAGGCGCCTTTTTCGAATTTACACCAAAGTTCTGGCCCGTGTTTGCACTAGCCATGAGTTCTACTTATTACTCACATTGTAAGTGGGGTGGCAAACACTGTCTTGAAGATGGGAAAGGAAAAGGGAAAGGGATACATCTCACCTGGCCACTGGCCAGGTTGAAGCTTCTGCCGGGGCACTGTCACTGTGTGGTGCCCCGGGAGGTGCACAGCTTGTAAGCCAGAGTCCATTCCTGGTGAATTCTTAGCTGGGCACTGGGGAAGGAGAGGAAGGATGGCTAAATGCTGGCAAATTCTGCACCTCCTTCTCTATGGTCCTGCTCCTGTGCAAGTGCCTTGCTGCCAAGAATCACACAGGGAGTGGAAAGAAGAGAGATATGAGGCTGTGGGTGGAGCCTGGTTATCACTATTGTCAGAGTCATGCTCATCCTCAAGTTTTTATTAAGTCTTTGTGGGTAACAAAGTCTTTGCAGAAAAAGTAATAATAATGATTACTAGCACATACTAGTCATTAACGATTAGTAGATGTGGGCTGGGCACAGTGGCTCATGCCTATAATCCTAGCACTTTGGGAGGCTCAGGAGAGAAGATTGCCTAAGCCCATGGGTTCGAGACCAGCCTGGGCAACTTGGTGAGACCTCATCTCTACAATAAATTAAAAAATTAGCTGGGTATGGTGGTGCACACCTGTAGTTCCAGCTACTTGGAAGGCTGAGACAGAAGGATCTCCTGAACCCAGCAGTTTGAGGCTGTGGTGGCCGTGAGCAGGCCACTGCACTCCAACCTAGGTGACAGACTCTGACTCAAAATAAAATAAAATAAAATTTGTAGATGCTAGTCGTTTCACCACCTTTGAGGCACAACCCTAAGTACTTTATATTCATTATCCGATCTGATCCTTGTAACAAATACTATTATTACCCTCATTGTATTGATGGGGAAACCGGGGCACAGAAAGCTCAAGTATCTTGTCCAGGGTCACAGGCCTGTGCTCCTAACTGCTCTGCTCCATTGCAGCATTGTTGGGCTCCTGGCTCTGCTTCCTCACATGTGACCCTGACATTGGTCAAGAGGAGGCGGTGGGCACTTGGCAGCTTATCTTTCATGTGGGACTGTCATGTGTCACTGACACTGACACATAGTGTGTCGTGTCGCACTATGTGAGAGTAAGACAGGGCTCAGCCTGAGAGTGTAAGGGCCTCACTTCCACTGACTCCCAAGTCTTCAGTACTCTTCCGCTTTGAGCCCACGGACTCACCTGTAGTGAAAGGACTGGGCCAGGAAGTCTGCAGGGTGTCTCCAACCTCTGTTCTGCAGTCTTTTCTCTGTTCTGAGGTTTAGCAGTCTCAGGGAGATATTTAGAGACACTGTTCTCTCTTATCATTATTTTTAAAGTACCTAAAACCCAACATCTAATTCGACACTGGGACTAAGTTTGGACTGGGTCCATCTAATGAACGGCTTTACCTGGTCTTTTCGAGGCCCAGCCCAGCACTTGTCATGTACATAAATCTGATGCGTGTGACAGACCGACCGAGCCAGCACCCTGAGAGCACCTCTCATATTCCACCGTACTCCAGAGATGGCACTGCTTCTTAACATTGATATCCATATTGACTTTATTTTTATTTTTTGAATTGATGTCTCTGTCACCCAGGCTGGAATACAGTGACATGATCACAACGATCATGGCTCACGGCAACCCTACCTGCTAGGCTCAGGCAGTCTTTCCACCTCAGCTCCCTGAGTAGCTGGGAACACAGGCATGCACCACCAAACCCAACTAATTTTTCTTTTTGAGTCAGAGTCTCACTCTATTGCCCAGGCTGGAGTTCAGTGGCATGCTCAAGGCACCCCCATCATCAACCTGCTAGGCTCTGGCAATCCTTCTGCCTCAGCCTTCCAAGTAGTGGGGAACTACAGGCATGCGTGACCATGACCAGCTAATTTTTGATGTCTTGTAGAGATGAGGTCTCACCAAGTTGCCCATGTTGGTCTCGAACCTGTGGGCTCAGGCAATCCATTCGTCTCGGCCTCCCAAAATGCTGGGATTACAAGCTGAGCCACTGAACCTGGCCTAATTTTTCATTTATTATAGAGACGAGGTTTCACTATGGTACCCAGTCTGCTCTCAAACCCCTGGCCTCAAGCAATCCTCCTGCTCTCACTTCCCAAAGGACTGGGATTACAGATGTGAGCCATCATGCCCAGCCATATTGACTTTATTTTTAAATAAAATGTATATATTAGGGAAGATTAAGTAGAGAAAAGGAGTCACTTAGATTTGCCCATGGCAACTCTGAGACTCGTTTTGGTGCAGACCACATGCACTCACTGGCACACCACTCTGGGTGCCTCGCCTAACCTGTGGTTTGTGATCCCTCACTGCTACCCTGGCTTTTGTCCCAGGCCTATGGAAGAGGGGATCCCTCACTCTCTGCTACCTGGTTCTGCAACCAGAATCGCTGAGTCATCCTCAAAAAAGGTAGAGAATGAATCCTACCAAGGGTTTGTGCTACCACGTTCTCCCTAGGCTTCCCACCTTCCCTGATGGTCACTAATCTTATTTTTGCCTTCACTGTTACTGAGTCCATAAAGCAGTCTGTGGAGAGGAGGTGTCCTAGATGTGCTCTTTCTTTTACCTCCACCTCTGCTTCTGTTCTCTCTTCGCCCTTGGGATGACCTGACCTCCTCCTACCCAGAGTGACGAACAGCCTTGTGTCTCTACTCCAACATGTCACTGCTCTGACACACCCATCCTTCCCTAAAAGGAACATGCAGCTCTTCTGCTCTTTAATGCTGCCCTGATCCTGCAGCCCTCAAAATGTCATTCCTCTCACCATTCTGGAACCTTTCCGACATGGCCACACCATCCTTCTCTAAGTTATAACCATCCCCTCCTACTTCCTGCTGGGAGCCTGCCATGGTTCAGATGAAATATGTTTCAAACTTTTCTAGGTGACTTCCAAAACCCTCCATACCTTGGTCCCATGTGTCTACAGTGACTTGTCGGTGTGAATGTTTTGTCCTAATCATACAGTCTTCACTGTCCTTCCCCTATGCCATGCTAGCTCTGTCTCTGCTCTAACATGTGTAAAGGTGATGAGAGGAATGGAGAGGTAGAAATGCCTCTTATTTGTTTGCTATGTGTCAGGCACTGATCTAGTACTCTCTGCATTGAGGCATAGGGAGGTCAAGAAACTCGCAGAAGTCACACAGCTAGTAAGTGCCTTTCCTTGTACACCATCCGGCCTCCAGTATAAATTGCTTAAGTGTCTGTGGCAAACAGTTGCCAGAGATCAGTACTATTTCCTCATTAAATATACTTTTAAAAAGCATCACTTTTAAGAAAGGGATTGGCAGTAGCTGGACTCTGCCAGGGGGGTGAGGGGAGGCACATAACATCAATAAGGGTACCTGATCTCAAACTAGGCGAAGTGGGGACCAAAGAAAGCCCCAAACTTTACCTGTACAATGACCACTTATCTACCTAATCCTGAATTGTACCCCACATCTTTAAAATAAAAAACATAAAACCATAAAAAGCATCACTTTTATTTGAAGAATACTTTAAAATGCATACGTAGCAGTAAAGCTAGAGTAGTCAGCATACATTTCCTTCCTCCTATTCAAGTTTAAGTTCTTTGGTTCTTAATATTCCAGGCAACACACCGTTTCTCTCCTTTTCTCTGTCATCTAGTTCTCTGTAACGAAACTCTCCAGGGATTGGGGTAAAGGTAGGAAGGGGAGCTGGACAAGATCCTTTCATAATTAGATGGTCATCTGTCACACTGGTTGGATTGGACTAAGGTCATCCCTGGCTACAAGTCCTAGGCATTGCTGTTGTATGGGCTGGAGATTTCCACCATAATCCTACCCTGAAAGAAGAAGGAACCAATCAGAAATCAATTTCTTAATGTTTCTAAGTTTTCAGTAAAAAACTCATTATAAATATGAGATCGAATTTTTATACTACTGGAATCAATCAACCAGCAAATATTTATAGAACATCCTCTGTGTGTTCTGAAATGGGTTACAGAAACACAAAACACGGTCATCTAGTCCTCATGGAGTTTACATATGGATTAGGCGATCAAATATAAATCATCAGTATTTGATGAAACAGTAAACAGTGCAAGATCAAATATAGTTAAGGGCTGATTATTATAGACTATCAATTCTATGGAGAAATTCAGAGGAGACAGAGAGACAAAAGGGCTGCAATGGTCAATGCGGACTTGAAGCACAGTAGAGATCTGGACCAAAAACCAGAGGAAAGAATGATGTTAAAACAGTGGGAACAGCATGGGCAAAGAAATCATGTTAGGAATAACCACGATGTGTTACGGGGGCAGTAGAGAGATCAATTCTCAAAAATTGTGTATGTGCTAGAGAGCAAGGGGAAATACAGTAGGTAAGGAAAAAGGACACAGGGCAAAAGAGGCTAGGTTTCATATCCAAAAGATACGGGATCAGATAATAACAAGTGTTGGTATGTATGTGGAGATCTCAGGATCCTCCATAGACTGCGGAGAGGGATGTGAAACAGTGCAGCCACTGTGGAAAAAAGTCTGGCAATTCCCCAGAAAGTTAAAACACAGAGTTGCCATTCCACCCAACGATTCCAATCTTATGCATATGTATTCCCAAGAGAAATGAAAATGTAAGTCCACACAAAAATTGTTAATAAATGCTCATAGCAACATTATTCCTAATAATTCAATGTAAAACAACTCAAATGTTCATCAGTTGGGTAAAGGAATAAATAAAATATAGTACATCTGTACAATGGAATACTATTTGGCCATAAATAGGAATGAAGAGCCGATGCATGTTATGACATGAGTGAACCTTGAAAATATTATGCTAAGTGGAAGAAGCCAATCAAAAAAAGAACATATATGCTATAATTCCATTTATGTGAACTATCCATAAATGTCCAAATATCTAGAGACTTTTGCAAGTAGACTAGTGGTTGTCTAGGCATGGGGTTTTGGTGGGGACCTAGGGCATGAGAGTTAAAGGGTACAAGATTTCTTTTTGATGTGGTGAAAATGTTCTATAATTGATTGTGGTTATGGTTGCACAACTCTGAGTATACTGAAAACCACAGAACTGTACACTTTAAATGAGTATACTGTATGGTATGTGAGTTATATCTCAATAAAACTGTTACAAAAAAAGAAGGGCTTTAAAAAAATCCATATAAAACTTCACTGGTGGAGCTGACAGTCAGCAGCAGGTAGGGACCTTTGTAACAAGGTAGTCTCTAGGATACATGGATCCAGACACCGGGGTAGATGCAAGAAGGGGAGCTAGACAAGGTACTTTCATAATTAGATGGTCATCTATCACACTGGTTGGACTGGACTAAGGTCAACCCCGGCTACGAGTCCTAGGCATTGCTGTTGCATGGGCTGGAGATTTCCACCATAATCCTAATATGAAAGAAGAAGGAACCAATCAAAAATCGTGTTCTTAAAGTTTCTAAGTTTTCATTAAAAAAAGTCATTATAAATACAAGACTGGATCTTTATACAGTTTTTATACTATAGTATAGCAGAGAGTTGATTAATAACACACGGCAAGTCTAGCTTCAGATGTGGCAGGAGGATAATGGATAGGCAGAAGGGAGTGGAGCAGGGCAAACATCTTATCCAGAACAGAAAGCACCCTGGAATCTTTGTGGCTAGAAGTTTTTATACCATACTTTATTAGATCAAGTTCCTCTAAAGCAGGGATTACCTCATTTCTTTATGTATCCCCAGTGGTTTGTAGAGGGCCTAGAATTTAGTGACTACTCAAACTATGTCTGTCGAATGCTTGGTTAATGAAATAGACATTAAACCTACAGGCACTTAGCACTACTAGGTAGACAAGCAGTGTCCATATGAAGTTTTTATCATTCTGGGGATAAATGGGAAAAATAAGGCCAATGTGGCATATGTGTTAGTTGAAAGAACAAGTAGACAGGAAATCAATACAGACATAACAAACTTGGACAACACTATCAACCAACTTGACCTAACTGACATTTATATAACACTCATCCCAACAACAGCAGAATACACATTCTTTTCAAGAGCACACAGAATATTTACCAAGATAAACCGTATTCTGGGTCATAAAGCAAGTTTCAGTACATTTAACAAATCAAACAAAATATGTTTTTTGGCTCCAATGGAATTAAATTAAGAATCAATAACAGAAAAATATTTGGAAAAATCTCCAGAAACTTGGAAGCCAAATGACACAGTTCTAAACCTACGGGTCAGAAGAAAGTTATAAGATATTTTGAACTGAATTAAAATGAAAGCAAAGCATATCAAAATTTGTAGTATGCAGCAAATACAATATTTACAGGGAAATTTACAGAACTCAATGCATATATTAGAAGTGAAGAAAAGTGTTACATCAATGACATCTGTTTCTGAGTTAAGAAACTAGAAAAAGCAAAGCAAATCAAATCCAAATAAAGCAGAAGAAAGGAAATAATATAGATCAGAATAGAAATCAATGGAACAGGCCAGGTGCAATGCATCATGTCTGTAATCCCAGCACTTTGGGAGCTGGAGGCAAGAGGATTCTGAGCTCAGGGGTTCGAGACCAGCCCGGGCAACTTGGTGAGATAGCATCTCTACAATAAATTTAAAAATTAGCTGGGTATGGTGGTGCATGCCTGTAGTGCCAGCTACTTGGAAGGCTGAGGTGGGAGGATCTCCTGAGCCTAGCAGTCGAGGCTGCGGTGGCCATGAGTATGCCACCGCACTCTAGCCTCAATGACAGAGTGAGACTCCTATTAAAAAAAGAAAAGAAAAGAAAATCACTTAAACCAAAAGCTGGTTTTTTTGAAGATTAAGTGCATCAATAGATCTCTAGCCAGACTGACCAGAAAAAAGGGAGAAGATGCATATTTATGATGTGAGGAATGAGAAAAGTGACTACAGATCCTGGAGATGTTATGAGAATAATCTGACAACATTAGAAACAATATTAGAAACAAATTTATGCCAATAACTTTGGCAACTTAGGTAATGTAGACAAAGTCTTTGAATGACTCAAACAAAGCTGACTCATATATAACCAGAATAATCTATCTATTAAAGAAATTGAATTTGCAGTTCAAAATTTTCTCACAAAGAAAACCAGCTCGAAGTGGTTGCACTGATGAATTCTGCCAAAAGTTTAAAGAAGAAGAAACACCAATTAAAAGGAGGCAATACTGCCTAACTCATTCTGAGGTCAGCATTACTCAGATACCAAAAACCAGAAAAGGATATTACAAGACAATAGAACTATAGACTAATATTCCTCATGAACATGAAAGCAAAATTACTTAACCAAATTTTAGTAAATCAAAGTCAGCCACATACAAAAAATATTCATTGTGGCCAGGTAGGATTCATCTCAGGAATGCAAACTGGTTTAACATCCTACTACATAAGCATGCTACAAAAGGGAAATTATTTGATCATCTTGATAGATATGGAGGGTGCCAAAAAAATGTATGTACATTTTAAGAAAGGAAAAAACTGTATTACAATTGTAATGCTCAATAAGATGAATCCAAATCATGTCTGACTTCTGCAGTTACAAGAGGTGCTCAGAGTGGTTACCACCAGTGTTCAGACACTTCTGATTAAAGCAAACATCTCTTAAGCTGTGTATTCATTTTTTTGGCACCTCTGGTATAGAAAAAGCATTGATAACATGCAATCTTTACTCCTGATAAAAACTCTCAGCAATGCGTGAATTAAAGGGAACTTACTCAACCCTGTGATAATCTTATATTTGCTGAAAGACTGAATGCTTAAGATCATGTTCTCACTATGTGTGTACAACATTGTACTAGAGGCGCTAGCCAGGGAAATTGGACTGACTCAAGCTAATACAGACTGAATTTACAGAGATCTAAATTCTATGCTCAAAAACTGTCAGGGGTGGTGGCTCACACCTGTAATTTCAGCGCTTTGGGAGGCCAAGGTAGGAGGATCCCTCCAGCTGCCTGGGGGACTGAGGTGAGAGGATCACTTGAGCCCAGGAGTTTGAGGTTTCAGTGAGCTATAATTGTGCCATGTACTCCAGCCTGGTTGACAGGGTGAGATCCTGTATTTTTTAAAAATTATATATTTAAACAAAAATAAGCAAACAAATAAAAAGATCAAAAGAAAAATTTAAAAATAGTTTTTAAAAAAGATATATTCATTAGTACAAATTAGGCTAATAAATTGTCCCTGATAAAGATCCTCAGGAAGTTTGCATCAGTTAAAAAAAAATAAAGATAATTTAAAATTTAATGGCTTTTAGATCTTTATGCCTTAATAATCCTAATTTACTGTTCAAAAAAACTTTTTCAAAGTGTTGTTTCCTTCATGTCACTAACTTCATAATAATACAGAGGTAAGTTTCAGCCCAAATGTATGAAGTGAGAATAATTGTGGTTTTATCGTGTGAGAATTTTCTGACCACTTCTCTGAAACCATTCACCTTGTCCCTTATCTATGCCTGTATCTCTGCATTAGCTTATTGTCCTCTATCAGTATTTATCTTTGTCCCATTCTCTCCTTTTTAAAAATTTATTGAACAAGTATTTATTGAGCAACCACTATGGGCCAAGTAAGCACTGTTTTAGGAAAAAGAAACATAATAATAATAATAACATTTATTTATTTAGAGCCAGGGTCTCACTCTGTCACCCAGGCTGAGTGCAGTGGCATGATCGATAGCTCACAGTAGCTTCACCTCCTGTACTCAAGCAATCCTCCCTCTTCAGCCTCTTGAATTGCTGGGACTACAGATGTGTGCCACTATGCCTGACTAATTTTTTAACTTTTTTGTGGAGACAAGGTATCACTATGTTGCCCAGGCTGGTCTTGAATTCCAGGTTCAAGCAATCCTCCCGCCTTGCCCTCCCAAAGTGCTGGGGGATTACAGGCGTGAGCCACCATGCCTAGCTGAGAAATATAATAATATTCAAGATGGAAGAAGAGACATTTAATATACTCCAGCTTGCTCAGTGCTTGCACTCTGTTATTTACACATTATACTTTCTCTTTGTGTAAGGATCAGGGTGTCAGGACAGTTGGTTTTCTCTGGTGAACACCCAGGTTCAAGGTTGTGGACCAGTGTCTTCACTAGGAAACATCGCATGACCTGGCAGTATCTCAGAAGCTAGAAGGCCTACGACCAGTGGGACAAACTGGCCACATGATTCTTTTGCAGTTACCTTGTTTTCATCAGAAGGCAGAACACCTGGAGCAGACTTGGACTTTTTTACTGGCTAGATATATACATTTGGGAAAATCATTTTGTCCTCTCTGGGTCTTATTTTCCTTACCTGTAAAAGAATAATATGCAGGACTAATTTTTACTGAGCATAGTGCATAGGTGCTATCCTAAGCACTCAGCATGTATTAGCTAATGTTATCTGCATAACAAATTTGTAAGTTTCACTACCTCTACTTCTCAGGTGAGGAAAGTGAGGCATAGGGACACTAAATGACTGCCCAAGGCCATAAAGCAATTAGGTGGCTACTGAAATTAAAAAAAAATTATATATATATTTGTTTTAAAATTGTGGGGTACAGTTAAGAGTTCGGTATACAAATATTCATTTAAACCAACTCAGTCTGGCTTGAGAGTCTAAACTCTTACCCATTATACTATACTATCTACTCATGGGCAGGAGTTGGATTAGACGGTCTCTTAGGTTGTCTGTCTCTAATTACAACAGGTAAGGTAGTATGAGATTTAGGTCAAGAAGATGAACATATTTTAAAAATGGGATGGTGGAGACGTGTAAAATGTTGTGGCAACACAAGAGGCCATCACTGGAAAAGCTGCCTAAACTCAATGACATCTGGATCTCCGCATGTAGCCTGTACTTCCCCACCCCAGGAACTTTCCATTATTTTTTTAGTTTTCACCAACTTAATCGAGGTATAACTTGCATAGGATAAAGTGCACCCATTTGAAGTGTATAATTCTGAGTTTTGACAAATGTATATGCTTGTGTAACTACCACTGCCACCAACCCAGAAATTCCCAGGGGCCCCTATCAAGCCAATCCCTACCACTGATCTGCTTTCTTTCTGCCACTAGAGACAGAATTTCACATACATGAAATCATACAGTATGTACTCTTTTAAAAAATTCTGTATTCTTTTGCTTAGTATGATGTTTCTGTGATTTATCTGTGTTGCTGTATGTGCTTGTCTTTGCATTTGACCTTTCTTCCAAGGAACAGATCCTTGCCCATATCCACAAATCCTATCCTTCAAGGCTCATTTTGAATGACGTGTTTTAATGTTTTCCTTACTTCAAACTCTAACTTGAATAGTCTGTAGTTTCATCCTCACTGCAGGTATGTAAATAAAAATCACACGAGTGTGGAATATTTTCTACTCAAAATTTGTCATCAATCTAGTATTTTGTTTATTAAGTCATATCTCTGAGTTACCTCCTTAAACATCTTTAATATTTTTTTGGCATGTTGTCTTGCAAATTTTGTATTTGAGCTTTTGACTTTCTACATAATACCTTGCCCTTAATTTGTGTAACAGGGAAGATGAACATGAAAACCATATCACCCTTAAGAGCAATGATAGGAAATGTTTAAATCGGTAATCACTGACCCACCAAAAAAAAAAAAAGTAAGTTACTAGCAATTTTAGATATCTGCCCCAGTGCAAATATGCTTCTGCTTTTAGAATTTTAAGAAAAAGAACAGTTCTGTTACAAAAGAAATAGAAAATTTTACTTGGGATTATAATTCAATATGGTATGCTTCCAAATTACTTATTTTATCTGGGGAGTAATATGAGGAAATAAAAAGAATAAATGAAGGTGAAGAGAAATGAAATACCTTGTAGAAAGATCTAAACAAAGACAACAATATATAAAAACAAAGAGACTGACAGGCTCACCAAGAAAACTAAACACTGATAAAGACACAGATCTAAAAGATCTATACATGACATGCACTCACTTAGACGGTCCCAACTCTTTTATGTAGTAATATTTCCATCTTGTGGCCTTTTAGCGTATTTCCCCTAAAGGATTTTAAAGTCAAATTGTTGCTCATTATAAGCATAAATGGGAATCACCTCTCGGCACACAATCTAAGTGGCATCAATGAAATTAAGTCAAAGACTAGAGACACTAGAAATCCCCTATTGTGGTCTAGGACTTCCAACTCTTATGCAGATAACGAGGGATCGTTCACACTTATAATAATTTGTTGCTGCTTCTTGCTCACTTCCTGTTCAAAGAGTGGAGGGAAGATCCAGATCCAATTCCCTTCTCTAATCTCAGCCATATATATATATATATATTTTTTTTTTTTTTTTTTATCTCTCCTCTATCTTCTCTGGCTCTCACCCCGATTTGTTCCCTCCTCCCCCAACTACTCCCCAATGGTACCAGCAATTCCTGGAAAGATCAACTCCATTTGACTTCTGTTATCACCAAGGTTCTATCACCATGCTTGCCTATTTTTTGAGCAGTGAGTGTTGGAATGCGGTAGGGGAAAGTAGGAAGCATGCCTTGTGCACCGTCATCCTGAGAAAAGAAGGAAGGTTGCATTTAAGGGAAGAATTGAGAGAAGGCAGACGTGGAGCACCAGGCAGAGACACTCAGATTAGGTTATAAGTGGTAGCTTTCCAGATGGATTTTAATAATGAGTAAATAATTGCTGGTTTATCTCTTGATAGGTAGAGACATGGCCTAGATCTACATCATGTGCTTACTTGCATGATGTTCTCTTCAGACTTGATGGTGGACACATGACCCAAACCTGTCCAATCAGAGCCTTGAATACCTTGGCCACAGTGACTCAAGAATGACTCTGCAAAGGACTCTAGGTAATGTTGTCAGATCAAATCATCTAGACTGCTACTCCTTCATTCATTCATTCTACAAATATTCCAGTGTCAGGCATTCTGGACACAGTGTTGAATAATAGAGACATTGTTCCTGCTCTTGTGAAGCTTAGAGTACAGCAGAGAAGCCAGAGCGAAGCGAAGGCTGAGGAAGGATGTGACAAGGGCTTGGGAGGAGATTATCTATTAGTGCTAGCTTTATGGCATATGAGTTGATGGACATAATTTGGGGGGGGGGAGATTCACATGAGAAAGAAAATTTGTGCTTGATCCTTATTTAACCAGAAGTTTAACTAATAAGAATCTATTTCAGTCCATTGAAGAGCTGTGGAAACGTAAGCTAGATATATAAACAGCAAAGAGAGGAAGAAAGAATTATCAGAAAGCATGTTGTGGGAGTAGGATTTGAAAAAAGACTTCCAGGCCGGGCTCAGTGGCTCAGTTGTAATCTGAGCACTTTGGGAGACCAAGGTGAGAGGATTGCCTGAGCCTGCAGATTCGAGACCAGCCCGGGCAACTTGGTGAAACCTCGTTTCTATAATAAATCAAAAATTAGTTGGGCATGGTAGCACGTGCTTGTAATCCTTTAGAGGAAATACGCTAAAAGGCCACAAGAAGGATCACCGGAGCCCAGCAGGTTGACACTGGGGTGGCCGTGAGCATGCATGTCACTGCACTCCAGCCTGGGTGACAGAGTGAGACTCCAACTCAAAAAAAAAAAAAAAAAGAAAAAAGAAAAAGAAAAAGAACAAGACTTCAGGGGAAAGTGAATTTTGAAAAACGTTTAAAAGTTTGTGGTGGACAATGATAATACAGATAAAAACTGATGACCCTCTGGTGTGTGATATGTCTTACACACAAAGAAGCCAAAAACTAATAGGTGATTTGTGGGCAGGTGTCAGGTAGGTTGCATTTAAGGGAAGAATTGAGAGAAGGCAAGCATGGAGCATCAGGCAGAGACACTCAGAGTAGGTTATAAGTGGTAGCTTTCCAGATAGGTTTTAATAATGAGTGAATAATTGCTGGTTTATCTCTTGATAGGTAGAGACATGGCCTAGATCTTAAATTCCAGAAGGCCTACCCCACAGCCTGGATACCTCAGGTTCAAAGGAGACCTATGGCAAGCACACAGGACAAACCGGTCAATACCCACATGTCATTCCTCTCTCAAGCTCTGATCCCACTTTCCTACCAGTGCTCTCTCCTGGATGAACTCTGCCAGACCATGTAAAAACTAGGAGGACATATCTTTGCCTGGCCTAGTGTAGGGTGAGGTGGGTGTGCAATGGACATTTTACATGCTTCCTCTTCCACCATTTGGCAGTAGCATCTTGATTTCCCTTTGGGAATCTGCTTCTTCCTTACTATCAGTCTATGTAGTTTGGGAGGACTCCTAGCATCAGGGATGGGCCCGTGACCTTGAACTGGCTGATAAACATGATTTCTGGGACTTTTACAAGAGATCCTGGGAAATAAGGAGGTTCCAGCAGCAAGGATTGTTTGAACTTGAAGATTCTGCAGAAACTGAAAACCGCTAGCCCTGGGGAATAAGGAACAAAGATGGAGAGGAAAGTGCATAGTTATATCTAGAATTTTTGCTTCTGAGATTTTCAGTAACATGAACTACTAAATTTCCTATTATTGTTGTTTATGAAAGTTTGGTTTGGGTTTTCTATTATACAACTAAAAGCCCCAACTGTGACTGTAGCTTAACTCATGGCTTTTTTTCTCACAGGCCCAGTTCAGGTCTTGATTCTCTGGATTTACTTCCTTGTCTGGGAGAGGAGTCATTGAAGAGAACTGCCAAGTTTCCCACTGGAAGTCTCTTTTCCCTTCAACCACACCCTGGTCTTGCAGGCTTTTCAAGAGCTAGGTCCTTCTTGCAGGGGACATGGAAGGGAAGGGAGGAAAGACCAGAGTATTTATCACCTAAAGACTGTCCCTCTATTCCTCTTACTGAAAACCCCACACCTTAGCATCATGGCTCCTGAAATCTTCATAGTCTTTGACTTTCATTAGAGCTCCTCTGCGTCTTTGCCAGAGTAGGGGCTCAGTGTGAGGAAGGAAGCTTTGACTATCCCACAGAGGTTAGACATTTTGGCCAACATTGACAGTGACACTGGGAGTTTCCCATACAAGGGCTGAGAACTTGCAGGTTCTGACTAATTCTACCAGCCTAAACAGTCACTCCCTCTTTCTCAGGAGAATCTTTGCAAGGACTAACATAAGCTGTATAAGCTCTGCTTCTTGGTATCTTTCCCAAAGGGTCCGTGGTAGCTGGTTTCTGTATACAACGCTGTTCTGGTTATCATTTTTTGCCTAGTTGATTAATTAGAGGTGTATAGAAATCCTACTGTAATAATCACACATCTTTTTAGAGCTTGAAGGTTTACAAATTGCTTTCACGTATATTATCTCATCATCAAAAGAACCTTGAATGGAAAGAAGGCTGGACATTAGGTCTGTTGTACAGAGGAAGACTCTGTGACTTAGAATAGTGGCTTGCCTAGGATCACACAGTTAAGGAATGGGGGAACTGGAGGCTGGGTCATTCAATTTAAATTCATGCATTCTGTCACTATCATGTCCTCTCTCTGATAGGTCAGTTTGAACTGAGGAAAATATAAGAAGAGTGTCAAATGCAGTCTGATGGAAAAAACAAGGCACATTTTAAAGTCCTGAATAGCTATGCTGGATATAAGTCTACAAAATGAAAAAGATTAATGACTCTCCTGTGTGTAATTCAAAAATACAAAAGAAGACTAAACTATAAAATGAATGTAGGAAGTCTACTAAACTTCTGAGTTTTTTCTAGGATAACAACTTCAATGCTTCTTTTTGAAACATTTAATATCAAATCCTCTTAAGAGCTTTTTTCTATCCCTTTGATTTGCTTGTGACCTAAGTTTCTGCTTAGTTGACTGGCTGGCTGGCTGAGCACAGGCTGTGAGTAATATAATGGCAAAGTGGTAGCTGAACACACCAATACTATTTTTATATCCCTTACCACATGAAATATAATAGGTATTCCACAGATCCTTGTTACTCTACAAAGGAACAATATCTTTAATTTAGACATTAGAAAAATACTCCACTCAGTACCAAATCTGTTCTGGGATATTTGAAAACTTTTAGGGATCATACTTATTTTGAATCACTTGGACTAAAGAACAGTTGAGTCAAGACTTTAGATAGAGAATAAAATTAAACTACTATCAATTTAATTTGTAGGAGTCAATTGTAGAAGTCAGTTGCTCAAGATGTTTGAAAAGACACTTTGAATACATTTAGGTAGCCTCATTTAGACATCGTCTTCATTGATGTCATCACTATCTTTCTTGCCTGGGTCAGCCTGACTCTATTTTATTATACCATAAACTGCTAGCTAAGTGAAGGACGCACCTGCCAAGCCTCAACTTTCTTGATGTCTGCACAGGAGCCGTTGGTGAAGAGTCCTTTCCCAGGTAAGCAAGTAAATATGTCTTGCAAGGCATGAGCAATGGAGTAGACCGCCAAGTACACGTTGTAGGATATCCGCAAGTGTGTGTAATCCATGTAAGGGGTCTCGACACTACTGATGTTCTCATCCCCTGTACAGAGGGGTCGGAAGGTGGTGGAGCTGTTGCTAAACCTGCCGCCACTTTCCTCGTGACCTCTCAGGAAGGTGTCTGCTGGTAAAGGTCCTTTACCACCTTCTTGGAGGTGGCAGTTAAATGTTTCTTCCCAAAACTCCTTGGCAAAACCATTGTGGACAGACTTCCTGGGATGGACTTTCTGCAGAAATTCCCGGAACCCTGGGATCTGCCCAGCCTTCAGAGCGAATCCAATGGTGCCTCCAACCACATGGAAGTACTCAGGCATGGCGATCAAGGAGGAACTGGCCCAGGCCTCGCTGGCCAGCCAGATCCTGCCGGTGATGTTGCGCTGGACAATCTCCTTGATGAGGGGCTCGAGGTCTGGGCCGCTGGAGAAAACTACGATGACTTTGGCTTTGGAATTCTGGATCACCTCCACCACCTGCTGAATCTCCTCCTCATCAGAGTACTGAGAGATGAGTTCGCTGAAGTCGATGCAGATGTCCCTCTCCTCGGCTTCCTCACGGAACTTCTCGATCCCTGGTCGCCCGTAGTCATCATCAGCTGCAATCGTGCCCACCCAGTTCCAGCGGAAATACTCAATAATGTCTGCCATAGCGGTGGCTTGGTGTTCATCGTTGGGGATGGTACGCAGGAAGGACTTGAACTGATTCTTGTTGCTGAGGAGTCGGCTGGAGGAGGCGTAGCTGACCTGGAAAGATCCAAGAACACAGAATGAGTGAATGAGAGAATGAGGTGCTGGGTGAGCTTCAAGGCATATCGGAGGTGGCTTTTTGAGCTTACTGTCATCTCATTTATCAAACACAGGATTCATTGTGGGCAAAATAATAGGGTGAGGACAGCCAGAATTTGTTCCACTCCAGCATGAGCTCCCAAACACCTGTCAGTCTATGAGGGAGCATCCCAACCCCTAATGGGTCCTCCTTCACAATGCTACCTTCAAAAATGGATCTGGTCATAAAATTTACCCAACAATAGTGGGGAATACTTATCCTTTCAAGGAGAGTCTTTATTCACTGTTTTATGTTTCTTCTAACCTCCTCTGTGCTGCCTCATTGGTTATAATATTTCCACATACACATCTTCCACCTACTGGACCCAGGGTCTGGTCTGAACAGTTTAACTTCCCTTAACTGTGATGCACACTGTGTCCATAACCCACCTCTGAAAGGAGTTAGGTTCTCTATGGATTGTAAACTTAAGGCTCTTCAGAAGAGTCCCAAGGAGTTCCCTTTTCCTGTTCTACCTAATTTCTCTCTTCCCATCTTCCAGTTAGTCCCCACCTCTTCCCTCTCCTACCTCTCTTCCCCCATGCTTTAGGTAAAGGTAACCTCAATCGCAGGCATTTTGAGAATTGTTTTTCTTTTTAGGTTCAATTAGCCATTTAGGCTCAAGAAGCTCAATCCCCTGCATCATGGTAACAATTATGTGCATCATTAATCATCATAAAAACATCCTTTCCTCTCCTGACTTTTCAGTGGTTCAACCACCCAGAGCCCTGTCCTTTGTTCAGCTGCAGGTAATGACTGAGCCTACTTGACAGGCTTTTGATGTGGGTCTTATAGAGGCTGAAAAGAAACCTGGAGAAATTGCATTGATATGTTCCCCCTCTCTAAGATATAGCCACTTCTCCATCTGAGCATGGGTGTGGACCACCAAGGGAAGAAAGCCTTGCCTTTGATGTTAAGAGATCATTGCCTGAAGTAGTATTCCAATACCATATAAAGCTAGTTCAGAGTCTCCCAACTTTTTTTTCCCCACTACGACAAAGAAAATGAAGTAAATGGAGGAGGCTGATTGGTCCTGGTGGGGAGTGCTCCAACCATCTAGGTCCCACCTAGCCATCCCAAAGCATCAGGGGAATGATATCTTTGATTGGGTGGGCTTTGGCCCATAGCACTCTGTGTGTCACTGTGGCTCAGCGGTTAGGAAGTTCCAGTTATTTAGACCATTTCTTCTAAAGGACAAAACATTTTTACACTTAAATGAATTTCTTCTAGGAAATGAAGTAGTGTTTAACATCACAACTCTAGTTTTTTTCAGAGAGTTTTTAAACTTCTTAAGAAAACAAGTTGAAAAAATTTGGGGGAAAGCCTCTTTAATATTTTCACCAATTGAGACAATTAGTTGTCTATGTCCGATGCTTTTAAATAAAAATTTACAATATATTCCTTACTAACAGATGGTTTCTACATTAAAAACATAAAATGCATTGGTCTGTGAAAAAACTGGGCTAACTTTGCTTTGACTAAGTTTTGATTTTAAAAACTATAATATGAAATTGATCATTTTTTCCTTTCATCAGAATAAGCCACTCTTGCACTGCCATAGAAGTTTGTGAGGTGGTTAAATTAAGTAATTTGCTTGATGTTATTGTTTTTTAGAGAACCCTTTTTGCAGACTCAAACAGTAGGCTTTTGAATCAGGTTTTTGCAAATGCAAAACCTACGATTTTTAAGATTCATACATTACTGCTTGCTTCATGATTTTTCTTTTGAAAACTGAGCCAAAAAGGGTTTTAAATTTAAAACAAAAATATCCTTTATAGATATATACTCTTAAGAATATTTGTGTATTTGAAATATTATAAATATTTATATTTAAATAAACTAAAGTATTTATATTAATTTAAATGCATATTTAAAAATATTTACAGCATTTGTCCAGTTTTTAAGAAGTAAACTATATAGTGGGATAAATATCACTTTGTAACCTCCCCCCACCAAAAAAGAAACCTTAAAACACACAAAATTTTTTATTGTAAGAGGGGAGAATTTCACGAATGATTCAGAAAACTGTTCTAACCACATTTATTTCAGCTGGTCTGCTTTCTTCCATCCACTTGGTGGCGTGGCTGGCATGAGAAACACTCTTGAGCCTGTGACCCCACCCTACAGTGATTTCCAGCTCTGTCCACCTTAGAATTGCCTCCGGAGCTTTCAAAACTCCTGACACCCAGGCTGCATCTCAGCTCAACTAAACTTTGATCTTTGCGGGGTGGGACCTGGTATCAGTATTCTTAAAGCTCCACAAGTGATTCCAACATGCAGCCGTGGGAGAGAACCACTGCTAAAGATAAACTTATATTGCTTTCATTGATAATCATGATAGTCTTCTCAGCAATGTCATAATTCAAATTCAATGTAACCTATCTTTCATCCAAACCAAAAAGTATTAAATCCTTCCCCTTCATATTCTTTCTTTTTTTTTTTTTTTTTTTGAGTTGGAGTCTCACTCTGTCGCCCAGACTGGAGTGCAGTGGCTGCTCCCAGCCACCGCAGCCTCAACCTGTTGGGCTCCGGCGATCCTTCCGCCTCAGTCTTCCAAATAGCTGGAACTACAGGCGCGCGCTACCACACCCGGCTAATTTTTGATTTATTGTAGAGGTGAGGTCTTGCCAAGTTGCCCAGGCGGGTCTCGAACCCGCAGCCTCAGGCAATCCACTCACCTCAGCCTCCCAAAGCACGGGATTACAGGCTGAGCCACCAAGCCCAGCTGTTTCTTTATTTGATGGTAATTACATCTTATGCCTGTTGGCCATGGGGTAAACATTTGACTTTAACTGCGTATGTACTTACAATAATACTGTGCAATATGCCAAGTTTAAATATGCCCAACACATTTGCTAATATGGGCTCTGTCAGCTGATTTTGGCACAAAAGCTACAAAGCTAGGGCTTCCCCATGGGAAACACCTTCCATCCCCTGAAATAAGGATTTGGTAAGTGACGATAACACTTTCTCTATAATCACACATATATAAAGAGATAATGGCTATCACCCCAAAAAGGAGCTCTCTCAATATAGAATGTAAAGTTATCAAAGGTACTCTTACAAATTTTAAAGATTAAAAATATTAAGGTGTGATTCATAATTTAATTTACCCTTGATATAGGGGATGCATCACAATCGAGCTGATTCTCCCATCCACGGACATTTAGGTTGTTTCCAACTTTTCATTATTATAAAATGATGTCATAGATTTATAAACACTAAACTGAATAAAAAGGCTTGATCTATAGTGTTAAGGGGGGAGCAGGTTATAAAATGGCATCTGGAATTTACTTTTTTTGGTGGAAAAAAAATGCAACTCTGAATAAATGTTTATTAAAGCACTTGTTTCAATGAACTGTAGCATTTGAAAAGGTGACCGTCTCCCTACCTAAGCCAAGTTCCTGCAGGGTGGAGACTGCTTATCCCTATACATTCTGTAAATTTGTTGAATGCAATAGTGTAGTCTCCATTTCTGGAATGTGCAAGACAATACTTAAGTTATTTGTTTTGTGAGAAAATATGCTCTGCTTCCCTCTGAGCCAAACTTTCATCCAGACAGTAGAGAAGCAAAGATTTTTAAGGGAACAGATATTTTGGGTTTGAAAGATTATACTAAAAGGTATAATCTCATTCCTTTTAGTAAAAGCAGAAGAAAGGCCATTTACTAAGGAATGGAGTGCAAAAATAAATGCTTTTAAAAAAAGAAAGACAAGTTTTATACAAGGTATGTGTAAAATAATTTTGGAAGAGGAGTGACAGTATCACTGACATCATTGACTTGGAGTCTCAGAAACCACAGATGGTTACGATACAACACACCGACCAAATAAAATGTCTTTTGTGCCAGAGACAGGAAAATAGAAAGCCGCGTGGACACTGGGCATGGCACTTTCCCCAAGCCTGCCTCTTCTGACCCCTGCTCCCAGTGCCCCATCTAAGAAGGCGCGATACCTGGGGAATGTAGAAGAGGCCTAGCAGGTTTGCCACTGCCGTGGAGACGCCCGAACCAGTTGCTCCCACCACAGCAATAGTAGACGGGATGTGCTCTGAGCAGTTGCAGAACTCATCAAGGTTCAAAGAATCGATTTTGTTCTGGGCAACAAAACTCAGGGTGGCCTCCAAGGCCTTAGACACGGTGTTGCAAGTGTCGAATATCCTATATCCCAGAGTCATGTTGGGAAGAAGGGCCGGGCTGCTGTTTATCTCCTCTATGGCAAATATCATAGCTTGTAGCCAGCGAAACCCACGGAAATTATACCTGGAAGAAAGAAGTGGAAGAAAATGGGAGGCTTGCTGGTCAACTATCAGACTAAGGACTGGGCAAAGCTGGGTTTGTGTCATGGCCCTGTTGCTACTCTTTGGTTTTGTGTTCTGCTCATTAAAAAGTCCTTCCTGTAAAATGGGGCTAAGACATGCCTCAAAAGGTGGCTCTGAAGATGATGGCATGAGATAATTATGCAAAATCTTCAGCAAAGTGCCCCACACAGAGTCAGGAAGCAATAATAATAAAGACTGTTGACTGGCACCGTGGTTCATGCCTGGCCTGTAATCCCAGCACTTGAACTTTGGGAGGTCAAGGTGGAAGGACTTCTTGAGCCCAGGAGTTCAAGACCAGCCTAGGCAACATAGTGAGACCTAGTCTCCACAAAAAAAATCAAACAACTAGCCTAGTGTGGTGATGCATGCATGTAGTCCCAGCTACTTGGGAGGCCGAGGTGGGAGGACCACCTGAGTCCAGTAGGTCAAGGCTGCAGCGAGCCATGGCTGTGCCATTCCACTCCAGCCTGGGCGATAGAGTGAGACCCTGACTCAAATAATAATAATAACAAAAATTGTTATTTGTGATTCACTGAATAATTTGCATTTGCCTCCTCTAGCAAAGAACTTGAAATAGCTGATGTGAGGTATTTTAACAAAATTAATATATAGATTTACAAAGAAAAAGGATGAAGGAAAATATAAACAGATTAGGATATGAATATGTGGGTGCCCAGGTTTGCACTCACAAACTTAGACTATAACATTCTTGGAGATCAAAGAGAAAAGATAAATAAATCAACTAATGTTTGTAAATTTAAAAAAGCCCAACAAACAGATGAAGTCGGTGCACACATGGTGGTTATTTTTGGGTGCACAACAATGGCGATTTCTGGGTATAGAAGAATGAATTTTAAAACAGTATGCCTCTGACTTATTTACAGTAAAAAATGAACATGTATTGCTCTTCAAAAATAACATTATTTTTAAAAAAACCAAGCAAGTTAACAAGAGAAATGGGATCAGTGACATAGTTTTCACTCCTCCAGCACTTGGTTCAGAGTGAGGGCTCAATAGATGTGCTGAATCAGTGTATCTGTGTCCAAAGGAAAAAAACATAACAACTTGATAGGTTCTCCCTTTATACTGTGGGTTTCCTTACTTGAACTCAGTGACAGGAGACAAGAAATACAACCTGTTATATTTCCTTGTATTGTTCAGGTTCCCAAAGTTCCTGGTCTAACTTAATATTTCGTTTTTCTCTTTATTGTTTTCTTTATGTTTCCTTCATCTGTTTGTTTTAAACTTGCAAATTTATTAAGATATATTGCAGAATTTTTCTTTACATTAAACGTCTATACTGCCAAACTGGTTTTATTATCTTTTTTTTTTTTTGAGTTGGAGTCTTACTCTGTCGCCCAGACTGGAGTGCAGTGGCCGCTCCCGGCCACTGCAGCCTTGACCTTCTGGGCTCCGGCGATCCTTCCGCCTCAGCCTTCCAAGTAGCTGGGACTACAGGCGCATGCTACCATGCCCGGCTAATTTTTTTTTTTATTTATTGTAGAGATGAGGTCTCTCCAAGTTGCCCAGGTGGGTCTCGAACCCGTGGGCTCAGTCAATCCACTCACCTCAGCTTTTTATTATCTTTTTAAAATATAATTTTAAAAAGCAGGATTTCAGGACACAGCTCTTGTTGACCTTAGGTCTGTATACACGTGACACACACATGTCTCTGTACCGCAGGGCACGACAAAGAGAGTATTTGTCCACACGGTTATGTGAAGGATACAATTAGCATCAGGGGAATTTTGCACTTAGTTTTCCTGCATTCATAAGAGACAAGTAAACATATTATCTAATTTACTAGCTCTCATTAGAATATGAACAGAAATCCAGTTTTGTTGGAACAGTCCTGGTTTTGATTTTCATCTCCCAGCTATCAGGAAGATCAGGGGAAAGTGCCGGATCCCTTCTGGAAGTTGCACGTCTTTCTCAGAAGATGGGTCAAATTTAGGGCACTGTTATGGTCTCTGATGTCTAGAATGGTGGAGGCGATATGCAGTCCCATCGTACTCTGCAGAAGTCAGGAAAGAAAGAGTTATTGCGCCTAGTTCAAGATGCCATATTCTAAAAGGGTCCTGGTAAGTTAAGGAGCATCAGATAGATGGAAGACAACTTGGATGGTGAGGGCTCTGGGAAGCGTGTCATGAAGGAATTAATGGGAAAACAGACTATTTGGTCTGGAGAAGAAAAAATTTGATGAGATATATTAGCTGTCTTCAAATGGCTTCAGGCAGTGTCCAAGAGACTTAGATGTATTGTGTTATGGGAGGGGGAGATGGGGTTTGGGAGGCTTTGGGGGGCTTAATCAATTTTTTATGAGAAAGACTTCCTAAAGAGAGTGATTCCAAAATGCTATGGATTGCATTTTGGTTTTGGAGTTGGGATTTCACTCTGTCACCCAGATTGGAGTACAGTGGCATGATCATGGCTCACCGCAACCTCAACCTTCTGGGCTCAGGTGATCCTTCAGCCTCAACCTCCTGAGTAGCTGGGACTACAGGTGCATGCCACTACACCCAGCAAATTAAAAAAATTTTTTTTGAAGAGACAGGGTCTTGATATGTTGCCCAGGCTGATCTTGACCTCCTCAGCTTAAGCAATCATCTTGTCTTGGCTTCCCAAAGTGTTGGGATTACTTACTTACATTACCAGCCTGTGGATTGTAATGTGAAGGTGCTGGATCATGCCAACTACTATGGTTTTTTTTCAACTCTAAATTCCTTCCAAAAAAAAAAAAAAAGAGTGAGGCAGCCAGCACTCAGGTATTATTGCCCACTGGGGCATGTAAGGTCAATGGGGTATTTTACTGCTCAAATTTGCAAGACCTACAGTACATTTCCTGCTAGGTACTTAGTCTTTCATTAAATGACACTGCTGCCAGGTGAATGATAATTTGGTCACCAGCAGATGCTTTAACAGGCCATAGATTTTCTACTCAATATCCTTCACACTTTATTTTTGGAAAAAAAATTTTTTTTAATGCAACAGAATCATCTGTATTTAATTATTTAGAGATGGGATTTTGCTTTGTCAACCAGGTTGGAGTGCAGTGGCACAATCATACCTCACTGCAGCCTCAAATTCCTGGGCTCAAGTGATCCTCCCCTCTCAGTCTTCTGAGCCACCATTCCTGGCTAATTTTTATTTTATTTTATTTTATTTTTTGTAGAGACAAGGGTCTTGCAATGTTGTCCAGGCTGGTCTTGAGCCCCTGACTTCAAGTGATTCTCCTGCATCAACCTCCCAAAGTGCTGGGATTCAGTGCCTGGCTGAAAAAGTCTTTAGAATTAAAAGGAGGGAGGAGGAAAATTATCTTTAGCATAATTACTAACCATCATTTTTAAAAAGAGAGAACCAAGTTTTTAAAAGTTATTTTGGGTTAGGTGTCACTTTTCTCCAACCACTTAGAAGAAAACAGACTGTTGGACTGGACTCTTTCTCTTACCTGATACATTCCACCGACTCGGGCCTCGATTTTAGATCTTGATCTTTGGCTGCTACTCCAAAGTGAATAGGAAAGAGGCCCCCGAGGATAATGTCCCCTTTCTTCTGAGCCCGCTGGTCAGGCCCGTAAGCGGAGGTGTGCCAGGCAAGAGCCACGAGCATCCAACAGCAGCTATAGAATGCCATGATTCCGCCTTCTCTCCAAGGCGAAACACAGGATGTTAATGGTTTGGGGGCCCCCAGAACTTTCCCCCAAGTTCAGTTCATTCCCTGCCGTGGGAACACATGTCTACACGGTGACTAATAACAGGATAGAAGCCATGGTGTCTGAGTCTCCATTTCTGCCTTCTCTATTGCAGACGTGTAAGGTAGGTGGTCCTTGAGTCTTCGGAAGCCACATCATGTAGAGACCATCTGTGATGCTTTCTAAAAGAAAAGAGAGACAAAATGGATTCGACTAAACCTAAATCCCATCTTATTGTGATGACTGCAACAGAGGCGGCTCAGGATTTCCATTTAGAAGGGGCTAGGAGCCATAGGTTGAGAAGGCCTGGCTTAGAGTCACATATTTATAGAACTTTATGTAAGAAAGAAAACTATTCATCGCTCATATTGGAGAAAAGCTGTGTTCAGTTATGAGAGGCCATATTTTTTTAAAGAGGCCATCTTCTTCATAAATGAAGAATAAAATTGGCTTACTAGCAGCAGCTCCTTTTATTATAGTAATATTAATGATATTTTATCCAGCACATCAGTTTTCACAGAGAATAAAGAATGAGTCATATGTAAGTTTAACTCTGACTTTGAACCAAACAGAAATGTCAAAAAGACCACTCATTCTTTACTAGAATAGCCCCCTTGTTTTGTGTAAGTATCCAGTTCCAGTTTGTAATATGACACTCCATAAGCCTTTTAAGAACAGTTCTTATACAGGATTCAGATAAATCATGGGTCAGATAATGTTTTACAAAGATCACCAGCTGGATCTAGGGAAAAGTCTTTCTGCTGTTGCATGACTAGTCTAATATGCTCTCTCTGCTCTTCTCACTACACCCTCCCTTGCTCAGCCTGCTGGTCATTTACCAATTTCAAGTGATGTCAGCTAAATATATGGCCCCTCCTGAGGTTCAGGGCCAAGCACTGAACTGTCAACTGGGCATCTCCACCCGAATGTCTCACAGGCACTTTCAACTTAGAAGGTTCTAACCTCACAACCCTTCTAAACTTATTCCTCCCTCGCTGTTTTCTAGCTCTGAAGATTACATGCCATCCTCAGAGACACAAAATAAGGAGTCATCCTTGCCTCTTCCCTGTTCTCATCATTGCCCTCCATAGTCAAACAATCACCAAGCCCTGTAGACTCTACTTCCTAAATCTCTCCGGTATCTTTCTACTCCTTACCATTTCCAAGGCTATCTTCAGTTCACTATCACTTTTTCACCTCAATTTCTGAAACTATTACTAACTGGCTTTCCTGCCACCAGTGTTGCTACTTTGTGGTACCTTTGCAAATCTTTGGATGCCACAGAACAAGTGGTTTGGAGGACAGGCTCTGGAATTAAGCCTGGTGTTGAATCACAGTTCCACTGTTTCCTGACATGGCTTTGGGCATGTCACTTAAACTCTGTGATCTCAATAAAATAATACATGGAGAGCCATCAGGACTGTGTAATGAGTAAGCCCATAGACAATACTGGCTACAAGAATACTATTCCAGTCTCACTCTTGTTAGTCTTTGAACTTCACATTCCAGCCTTACTGGACTCCTTTCATTTCCTCAAGTACATCAGGCTTTTACAACGCCCAGACCTCACACGTGCTGTTCCCCTCCTTGGTTCCTCTGGCCTAAACTTAGCCTGGAAAACATCGACTTATCTTTCAGCTTTCAGGTGTTCCTAATTGTGGGGCATGAGTGGGGACTGTAGTCTTTGTGTGACTGAACAAAAGAGCTCCTTCTCCGGCACACACAGTCAAGGTGTCAAGGTGATAGCTTGAGTAGAACACAGGTTGGATTTCAGCCTACTTTAGCCCCTCGGTTGTGCAGTGGGCAGCTCTCAAGACTCTCGAAGGAGGCCTTCCCTGAACCTTCAGACTAGGAAGGTCCACCTGCAAGAACACAATCTCTTACATCTTGGATCCTGGAGCTCCCCTCTGGAAGATTCACCACACTTTATTATATTCATGTGCATAAATGCCTGATTCCAGAGCCCAAGCTTTAAACCATTGTCATATGCTGCCTCTTGACCCCGGGGAATCCCGCCTCCTCTTCCAACAGCTCTTCTAGTGGAGGGTGCTGGGCCTCAGATGAATGGAACACCACCAAAAGATACTCAACTTTCATGGAATTGCCTCTATTAATGTCTGGACATCTATAACCACCCCAGTCTCATGATTCCAATCTTGCTCTTAGATTTCTGGCTTCATTCCTAGGACCTTGGTCATGTATTCGTTCAGACATTTAATAAGTACATGTACTGAGGTCTGGGAATATAAAGGTGACAAACACATGTATGTTTCTGTCTTCAGAAGCTCCCAGTTGGGCAAGCATGATGATGTAGACGGCCAGAATTTACCTCAACACTCAGAAGTGAAAAAAAATGTAACTTTGTTTTCTCTGACTAAATTAAACTTTGACCTCTAGCACTTAGAACAGTGTCTGAAATAGTAAAAGCTGAATAAATGTTTGTCAAATGGATGCATAAAAAAAAAGAGGCAGAAACTAGCATTTACTGATTCAGGCATTGTGCCATGTCCCTTAAACATCCAATGTATTTTAAACTTCACAACAATTTTATTAGGAGGGTAATACCAACTCCACTTTCTAGAAGGGGAAATAGAGTCTCTGTATATTCAGCTTACTCAGGTGAGAAATTCTGGCACTTAAGAATGCCTCAAGAACTGAGAATTTAAGGAGTCCTGTGTACTGAGTTAGGTAGGAGAGGGAACATTGAAACTGGCTAGGGTTAGTCACTAAGACCTGTTAAATTTTTTTCTGTGAAAGATTAACTACTTGGAGAAGCTTATTAACTTCATTAGTCTATTAAACAGAAAAGTCAAGAAGTAATAGAGGAAGGAGAGATTTTGGGTCAGTTTGTAGCAGTTAACCCCCTCAGTCCAATTTAGTCCCATTGCCAGAGTCTCATTTGTTTTCCAAGCAGAGAGTCATTCTAGACTGTCTGTCTCCCTGTCCTCCAAAATCCAGTCCCTAGTCCTGGATTCTGCTCTCGCTCTCCACCCTGCCTTCTCTTTCACACTCCTGTGGCCAGTGCCTTATTCCAGGCTCCCATTGCCTCCCCCTCCTCTGCTGCAAAAACTTGCTTTCCTCTCTTCTGGACTCCCCCCACTCTGAGACTTAGACAACCAGGGCCGTACCAAGTGTGATCCTAGCACAGTGGCTTCACAGTTGGAATTGATCATTGTGACTTCAGCTTGCAGTAGTTAGGATACAAAAGTTTTGGAATAATCACTAAAACTCAGCTTTAGTATCTGCAGCAGACACGTCTATTTGAATTCCTCGTGTCCTTTTATGCTAGAGTGAAATAATTTTTTTTTTTTTGAGTTGGAGTCTCACTCTGTCGCCCAGACTGGAGTGCAGTGGCCGCTTCCGGCCACCGCAGCCTCGACCTGCTGAGCTCCGGCGATCCTTCCGTCTCAGCCTTCCAAGTAGCCGGGAGTGAAATAATTTTTAACTGGACAGGAATTTTGGCTGCCCAGAATAAAGACTATTTTCTCCAGCTTTCTTGATGATTACGTGTGGTCATATGACTAAATGTGGCTGATGGAAAATGAGCTGAAGGGTCCTGTGACAGCTTCCAGGGGCCTTGCTTAGGAGAGTGACAGTACTTGCTCTTTGTCCCTTCATCCTCCTTCCTCCATTCTGCTGCATGGAAGTGGATGTGACAGCAGAGCCCATCTTGTACTATGAGCCATATTCTAAGGAATGACAGTGCTGTGCCGTGAACCAAAAACCTCAATATTGATGGCCCCAGGAATCCCCAACGTGCACTGATGTTGTATTTTTTTCAATTTTAAGGATGTGGGGTACAATTCAGGATTATAGGTACAAAAGGTCATTGTACAGGAAAAGTCTGGGCCTCACTTTGGTCCCCACTTCACCTGGTTTAAGATCAGATGTTGATCCATCAGTTCACACGTGTTGTACACGGTGTTTGTGGCCTTGGCTGACATGAAGCTGTTCTGTGACATAAAGCTTATCAACTAACTTAGTGATCAAACTGGGCAGAACTTTGCCCATTCTGTATTTTATTTGTATTTATTTATTTATTTTTGTCCAGGGTCATAACACAGTCTGTATTTTAAAATTCTTTTTTAATTATGAATGATAACAAATCTACCACTATATGAGTGGAAATTAAGACTTTATGTAGTTTTTATATGTTATAACATTTCTTCACCATAAATCTTTCCTATAAACCAAAAAAAAAAAAAAAAATCCTAAATATTGGACTATTCCAGGACTTTTGCTTGACAGAGGAAACAAAAGCTTCTAACTGGTTTAAGCCACCATTAGATTTTTTTTTCTTGTTGAAGCTATCTCTAACAGTATCTAGCTAAGAGTCACAAATACATTCATTTGTCTTCCTTACTATAAGTTTATTTCATTTAAATCATATATCATTGTGTTTGCTCTTCTGCAAAAGAGTATTATCAACAAAGCTGAAGCTAATATTTATTCTTTGTCTCAATGGCAGATACATCTTGGAAGAAGAAATGACCCGTGGACCAGCTGGTTTTATGTTTAGAAGGTTCTTGACATTATGAGGAGTGCTTCAGTATGGACAGATGATGGCTCATTAAACTCCTTACTGAGAGAAGTGTGATGGGAGATGAGGGCAGACTGGTCTGTGGATTCCATGGGTTCATGAAGTTATAAATTCATGCAATTACTTATTCATTAAAAAAACATTTATTGAACTCCCTATGTACTAGACACTAGGAAAAGGAAGTTGAAATTCTTGCTTTCAAAGTGCTCATGGTTTAAAAGGAGAGAAAAATTACAGTGATGCAAATGCTATAAGGCATCATCTAAGTGTTGACGGAGCACAGAGTGTTCTATAGCAATTGTCAGGAGAGAGAATTAAGTCAAGGTGGGGACCAGAAGTTTCTTGAGTGCAGGGCCTGTGTCTTTTCTTTACCATTGTAGCCTCACACCAAGCACAGTGCCTGGCACTTAGTAGATGCTCCACAGATATTTGTTAAATAAATGTTTGAAGAGCGACCAGGAAAGACCAGGGACTGCTTGGGCAATTCCAGGATAGGACAGGGACTAATTTACCCCATAAGACTGAAGGTTACTGTGGGCAGGGGCTTCATCATGATAGCATTTGCATCCCCAGCATTGAACAAGGAATCTGGGACTGAACACATGCTCTAAAAATATCTGCTAAGCTTGCACCTGTCCAAAACGTAGGCACATGGCTCATCCAAGTTTCAGAGTCAAGGACAAGTTAACAGAGGACAGCAAGGCAAGGTGAGGAGTGAACGCTGCAACATTTCAAGTGTCATCAAAGTACAAACCCACCTACCCTCGCCTCTTAGCTTCAACGTTTCTGGAAATTGTGTATCTCTAGAGCAGAATGATTTTGCCCACATTGCAATCAGAGAAAATCGAGGCACAGACCTTCTGCACAAAAACCACTCAGTAAATTAAAACATGGCAGGTTCAAAAGCTACAATGTCTCAATTCCAATTGCAGAAACAAAGATTCTAGGTTGCCTAGAAAAAGGATAATTATGGAACCAAATTTGATTTCCAATATAAATCATTTATCTTCATAGGGTGAGTACATGACGTGCCCCTGGTTTATTGCCCTCTGTGATCTTTATTGTAATCTTTGCCTTTTTTTTAACGCAAGGATCACAAAGAATACTAACAGTAGGGTTTGAAGCCACTATTGGAGAAAGGAGAAATGTGTGTGTTTTAATGAGCGTGAACAGGGGAAAAAAACCTGAGAAAGTTCAACCAACAATCACAAAACCCTTGTACCTGGCTCTGGTTCCAGCTTGATCTTTTGTCGAGAACACATCCACAATATGGGTTTCTATATACATGTGGTGCACATTTACCAAAGAATTAGGGGCATCTTATCTGGCATCACCAATGTGACCATCCCCACTTCTACATCAGACTTCATTCCTTCTGTACTAAAGCAGGGCACATCTTGTTTTAAAATGAGGGCCCTCTTTCAGCACTGGGGGCAACACCCGCTGCTGGGTCACACTCGGCTGCCTCCCGCAAACCCGACTTGCCGTCTGCCGGCCAGCTGCTCATGGTCTCGCCCTCCATCTCCCTGACAACAGGTGTGATTTTTGGAGAGTCCATGCCTCATTTAGCCCTGGTAATGGCTTAATTGAGTCGGAAAAATGCAAGGACAGGAGCGTGATAACAACCAGCTGAGCCGGGTTCCTGTTAAGTCATTGGAAAAAGCTATCAGGGAAGGGAGAGACAAGGATGAACTGGAGTGGTGAGGAGTAGCACAGGGCGCCAAGCAAAGTGGGGAGAACTAAGCTTAGATAAAGCAAATAAATCCGGTGCATGGGAGAGGAAGCGGACGGTCATGAATGCTGCATCCTGACCTCCATGACCACAGGGCTTTGCCTGTCCCGACCCTGGCCTGCCTGGGACGTGGGGGACTCCCTAGTGACTGCTGAGTGAATGCACTCATGACATGTGTGGAGTGCCCACGGCATGACAAACTCTGTGTTTGAAGTTAACCAGCCTAGCTCAAGGAGACAGAAAAAGATACATGGGAGTTGAAGGGGGTGAGCAAGGCTGAAAAATGATGAGAAATACTAATTATCCATGCCAGCATCCTGTGAGCTGAACATACATGCTGGCATGGAGCTTTGACATTGTCAACATCTGGTGTTCCACCACAGGACTGAATTGCAGGGGACACAGGCCATGAATGAAGTCATTTCTTGTCCAGAGTCGTTGTCCTCCATGCCTTAAGTAAGCTCTGTTGATGGATGTGGGGACACCCACAGGGTTAAGGAAATGGTTCATTTGAAAAGCAAAGATGTGCAAGTCGTGTTTTTATAAGGAAAAATGACAGGGCTTCAAGTCCTACATGAAAGGAATATTTCTGTGGAATAACATCCTGGTATTGCCCTTCCAAATCACAAGGGACCCTGACTACCCCAAGTGGCATCTTTCAGTTTGGTGTCCCAAGATGTGTCGGTGCTCTGGGTAAAATAAAATGCATACTCTGTGCCAAAAGGGCACATTTGTCTTCCAAAGTCTCTGAGAAGTCCCGCCATAAGGATGACTGCTTATTTTAACGCGGTATACTTTTTTCCCTCCCCTGCAGGACACTAGTTACAAAGCTGTGAAACACGGACTTGGAAGTTCCTAGGGGAAAGCATACAACACTTCACTCTCCCAAGTCTCTACATGCATTTTTGAAGGGAAGATACGTCTGCCCCTCAGTGGGCATAGCAATTTTATAATCCCAGGCATGAAATTCCAAAGGGTAATATTGTAAAGAAGAACTGGGGGTGAGGGGTGGGGGGCGTTCCTGATGATGCAAATTTCAAGCCATTTTCTGGCCTCGGGTGTCTATTCCTGCTCTCTGTTCCTTCCCAGGGATGTTTCTGTTGTACTTAAGAAGCTTGTGCACTGAGCTTTTCCCACACACTTGCAGCACCCCTGACCTCACATGGTGTCCCTATAGGAAGACCACTGAGGGGATATAGTGGTGTGTTCTCTGAAGGAAAAAAAAAGTCTCTAGCTGTAGTATTTGCTAAATGTTCCCACCATGGTCAATTCCAGCTACCAATGGTTTAACAACCAATTTGCACAAATCTTCAATATTTAACCATTGGCTCTCAAAAGCCAGTAGAAGCCTGCTCTAGTTTTCCACTGGGCCACATCTCTAAACACCCAAAAATGCCAGTTTTCTTCGGAAAAACTGGCCTAAATTATTTCATAGGCATTATAAATCCCCTGTTTTCCTCTTTGCTTTGAGTGTTAGAAAGCTGCAGGTCAAATTTGTGGCCCAACCCTAGCTAACATAGAAACCCGAAGCATGCACTTTAGTGTTCTAACATTACTTGTGGCACTGTTTTAAATTCCTGCTCTAATTTTACTCTAATTTCCTTACCACATAAAACCTTTCCTTTTTAGCCAGGCGTGGTGGCTCATACCTGAAATCTTAGCACTTGGGGAGGCCAAGGCCAGAGAATTACTTGAGCCCAAAAGTTCAAGACCAGCCTGGGCAACACAGTGTGCCTCATCTCTATAAAAAAAAAAAAAAAATACAAAAACTAGCTGGGTTTGGTGGTGCCTGCCTGTAGTCCCACCTACTTGGGAGGCTAAGGTGGGAGGATTGCTTGAGCCCAGGAGGTCAAGGTTGTAGCAAGCAGGGATTGTGCCACTGCACTCCAGTCTGGACAACAGAGTGAGACACTATCTTAAAAACAAAACAAAGAAACTTTTATTTTTATAAGCAGCAATAGGAATATAAACACAAAAACAAACAAATACATAAATCTGAAGTTTGGCTGTGGGTAATGAGAAGCATCCCCAGTGGTTTCTTTCACCTATGCCAGCTTTGGCATGTCACCCTTTCTTTTCTCCTTTCTTTCTCTAACAAACTTTGTTTAAAAATTGAAAAAAAAAAAAAAAGTGTCCCCAGGTGAAATTCCCTGTGTAGTTGAAGGAAGGGGTTTGGAAAAGTAATCCTTGCTGCATTAACTGGAGTAAGCAGACTGTCTTGGCATACCAGGTAATTAATCTAAAATATACAATTTTAGAGACAGCGGGGACCTGGGAAATTTATTTGGTTGCATTGAAACTTTCTGACACATTAATCATGGTGGTCAATTTTATCATGAATAGGAGTTGGAACAACTCATCAAAAAGGCTAAATGAGGTTTAGTGATCAAAGGGAATTTCTTTTTAATGAAAAAGGAAGTTTCCCCCATCCCACTCCCCAGGTCCATTTGTCAGTGTGTATTAAAATATCAGTTTAGGTTTTCAAAGGACTAAATTTAAACTTACTTTCCTCTTTTTTCTTTTTGTCTTTTTGAGTCAGGATCTCACTGTGTCACCCGGGCTAGAGTTCAGTGGCATGGTCACGGCTCACCACAGCCTCCACCTCCTGGGCTCAGGCAGCCTCCCTAGTAGCTGGAACTACAGGCATGTGCCACTACGCTGGCTAGTTTTAAAATTTTTTTTGTAGAGATGAGGTCTTGCTATGTTCCTAGGCTAGTTTCAAACTCCTGGGATCAAGCGATCCTCCTGCCTTGATCTCCCAAAGTGCTGAGAATACAGGCATGAGCCACCACGCGTGGCCCTAAACTTACTTTCAATTATAGCATAGACTCTACTTATGATGAAAATTTTTTAGTTTTAATTGGACTGTAGGTGCACAAAATTAGATTAATCATAACCCTTGGTTGATGATACGTCCTCATTCTTGGTCCAGGCCTAACCTACTTTTATTTCTTGTTATTTTTAAACATTTAAAAATTTTTTAAAATTTTTTATTTTGGGTATCACTCTGTCACCAAGGCTGGAGTATAGTGGCATGATCTTGGATCACTGCAGCCTCAACTTTCCAGGCTGAAGTGATCCTCCCGCCTCAGCCTCTGGGACTATAGGTATGTACCACCATGCTCAATTAATTTAAAAAAAAAAATTGTAGAGATAGGGTCTCACTATATTGCCCAGACTGGTCTTGAACTCCTGATCTCAAGTGTTTCTCTTGCCTTGGCCTCCCCAGGGATTACAAGAGTGAGCCACTGTGCTCAGCCTATTTCTTAAGTTATTTTTAATGATGAGTCTATCATTTAAAAAAAAGAACGTCAGTAGTAACCTACCTGTAGTTTCCTCTTTTGCATCCCATTTTCCTGCCTCTTCCCGCCAAAGAAGCCATCATCCAGAACCACATGTTCATCATTCCTTGTGGCACACCCTGCCCCGCCTTTAAAAAGTTTATAAACCGTAAGAGAGAAAGACTGGATACACACTAAAATGTTAAGGTTGATTAGATATCACTGATGGAATTCTGTTTTCTTTCTTATTTTTTATTTAGTTTTTCTGAGTCAGGGTCTCACTCTGTTGCCCATGCTGGTGTGCAGTGGCATAATCATGGCTTACTGTAGCCTTGACCTCCTGGACTCAGATGATCCTTCCATCTCAGCCTCCCAAGTAGCTGAGACTATGGGTGCACGACACCATGCCAGGCTAATTTTTTTTTTTTGTAGAGATGAGATCTCACTATCTTGCTCAGGCTAGTCTCAAACTCCTGGGCTCAAACAATCCTCCCTCCTCGACCCTCTTCGGCCTCCCAAAGTGCTGGGATTATAGGTGTGAGCCACTGTGCCTGGATTTTCTTCCTTATTTTGTTTTTTGTTTTTTAAATTAAAAAATAAAGTAGGCACAGTCATCCCTCCATATTCATGGGTTCTGCATTTGTGTATTCAACCAACCACGGATGGAAAATATTTAGGGGGAAAAAAAAAGAATGATTGTGTCTGTACTGAACACGTATGGAGTTTTTTCTTGCCATTATTCTCTAAACAATATAGAATAACAACTATTTACATTGTTACATAGCATTTACATGATTTAAAGTATACAGGAGGATGTGTGCAGATCATGTGCAAATACTATATCATTTTATATAAGGAACTTGAACATCTGGGGATTTTAGTATCTGAGAAGTGTCCTGTAACCAATCCTTATGGATAACAGAGAGTGACTATATTACCTTTTAAATTAGAAAAGCTGTTATTGTTAAACATTATTAAAAGAATGGTTACATAAATAAACATAGTGTTAAACAAAAAAGACATTGCAAACATGATTTTACTATCCATTCATACTGGGCATCCTTGGAAATCTATTTTGAAAAATATGCTTATATTTTATATCTTTTGTCTTTTTTGAGTTTTTCATATTTATTTTTACCCCCTTTTCCCTAGCTCCCTTATCTTTCTCTCACTCTTAAAATAAACTTTTAATGGAAGTCTAACAGACATCAGACATGTGTACAAATCAAAAGTGAATTTCCACAATGTAAACACGTCCATGTAACCAGCATCCAAACCAGGAAATAGAGCCAGAATCATGGAGGCGACACTCATGTGTCCGAGTCATTACCCATCCCCAAGGTGACCAGTAGCCTGACTTCTGTCATCGATATTGGTATTCCCTGTTTTTGAACGTTATAGAAATGGAATCAAGTAGCGTCCGGGTTTTTTGTCCAACACGGTAATTGCAATATTCATCTATATTGGTGTGTGTAGCCACAGTTTGCTTTTTCTCACTATTGTGTAGTATTTTCTCACTATTGTGTAGTATCAACATGTGATTCTATCACACATTATCTATCCATTCTCCTGTTAACAAACACTTTGAGATTTTAATGAATAGTGCTGCTATGAACACTCTTTTTTTCCAAGTCAGGGTCTCATTCTTTTGCCCAGGCTGGAGTGCAGCAGCACGATCATGGCCCACTGCAGCCTTGATCTCCCGGGCTCAGGTGACCCTTCCGCCTCAGCCTCCCAAGTAGCTGGAACTACAGGCACATGCCATAACTAATAGCTAATTTTTTGATTTTTTAAATAGAGACAGGTTTGGTTATATTGCCCAGGCTAGTCTCGAACTCCTGGGCTCAACCTCTTTCCTCGGTCTCCCAAATTGTTGAGATTATGGGTGTGAGCCACCGTGCTCGGCTACAATGAACATCCTTGAACATGTCTTTTAACGATATGTTGAGTATATCCCTAGAAGTGGAGTTGCTAGATCATAGTGTGTGTGAATCTTTAGCTTTAGTAGATATTGCCAAAGGGTTGTACCAATTTGTCTTCCTACGACAGTCGATGAGAGTTTCCATTATTCCGTATCCTTGCCCACTCTTGGTATTGTTGGTCTCTTTCACTGCAGTTATTCTTGCCTTCCTTTATGTGGTTATATTTTATCTACCTGAATTCCTAAAAAGTATTTTAAAAATTTTTGGTTGTTTTAAACTTTATAAAGAGTATCATACTGTATGTAATCTTCTGAGACTTTTTTCACTTACTATTATATTGATAAAATTCACAATTTTGTGTTTTATTATAATTCATGAGTTTTATTGCTATATAATAGTCTACTGTGTTAATGTATTTCAATTTATTCATTTGCTTTCCCATTGGTGGGCATTCAGGCTTTTTCAATAATATGGTAATTCCTTTAATAGACTTTGGCATTATATAGGAACCATGGAAGAGCTCTAAGAAATTCTAAAAGCACTTACAATGACCCCAAATGACATGCCTCTGGTATTTCATCACCCTGTTTTATTTTTTAAATTTTTTTTATTATAAAGATGTGGGGTACAATTCAGGGTTAGGTATACAAATATTGATTACGCAGTTACCCTTGTTGATGAGGCATGCCCTCCCTCCCCTAGCAGTTTTCCTCAACTGCCAATCCCATCCTCCCTCCCCTGACAGTTTCCCATTACTGCCAATCGCTTTCTTATAGTATTATAATTGTTCAAGGTCCGCTTATGAGTAAGAACACATGGTACTCTGTTCTTTGTGTCTGTGATAGATCACTGAGCAAGATCGACTCCAAATTCATCCAAGTTGCTGTGAAGTCCATATATTTGTCCTTTATGGCTGCATAATATTCCATTGTGTATATGTACCACATTTTTTTATCCAGTGCAGCTTCGATGGGCAACATGGGTGGTTCCATGTTTTTGCTATTATCATCCTGTTTTAAGGGAGATTTTTACCTCATAGTTAACTAAAATCACATCTATTTTTAACTTAAGGCTGTTTCTTCTTGCTTAGTTTACCACTGCAATGAGAGAACAGAGACAGAAAACTCTCATTCGTTTAAAGGCAAGATAGAATCACCTGCACTTTCTCCAAGCTTAACAACCCAAATTCCTTTCAAACCTTTTTGTTTAACTACTTTTTCTTTCTTTCTTTTTTTTTTTTTGAGTTGGAGTCTCACTTTTGTCGCCCAGGCTGGAGTGTAGTGGCATACTCACGGCTACCGCACCTTCAACCTGCTGGGCTCAGGCAATCCTTCTGCCTCAGCCATCCAAGTAGCTGGAACTACTGATGCACGCCACCACACCCAGCTAATTTTTTGATTTATTGTAGAGACAAAGTCTCACTGAGTTGCCCAGGCTGGTCTCGAACCTCCGTCTCCCAAAGTGCTGGGATTATAGGCATGAGCTACTGCACCTGGCGTTCTGCATATTTTTCTAGAGATATTTGTTAAGATCCTACAGACCTTTTCTAACTTCTTCAGGTCATTTTCTAAAGAGTATGCTAAGAAAAATTTGTACCATGTCTTGAGACTGACCTGAAGCTGGAAGAGTTTATGTCCCAGCCCTTATGTGACAGATCTCAAGACATGTTTGTGTAATTTGGCTGACTTACACCCACATTCTCATTATCTAGGTCCTCCTTGATTTTCTAACATACATTTACTTGGGCAGAAACTATACCTGGTTTTTTAAAAAAATCCTCAAATATATTATATTGCAATTGTTCAAACAAAATTTTATTTCATTTTTACAGCATTATGTTTCCCTGTTAAATTCACTTTAAATTTTATACCCAGTTTTGAAGGAATGTGTCTCCCTATCAAGACATGTCAGAAAATATTTATTGATTTTTTAGTTGGCCCCTACAGCTTTGCCCAGGAGAGTCATGAAGCATCATTAAAAAAAGAAATAAATGCTGGAACATGTCATATTCAATTGCCTCCATGAGAAGATTCTCCATTGCCAGTGATATCTGAAGCTGTTCTGGAGGAAGGCTGTCTCAAATAAAATTTCTCCGAATAAAGCCTACATATGAACCTGACTTTGAAGTTGGGCTATCCAAAGTATCCTCACACATGGTGGAAACTCATCCAGTTGATTTCCTGCAATGTATTCACCCTCAGACAGAAACTTCATGCTACTGTACAGAAAGCCTCCCACCTGACGGTCACTGAACTGGGTGTAGGGCAGTGACTCAAAATGTAGTCTTTGGACTAGCAGTAGCAGCAGCAGCACTTGGAGCCTCGCTGGCAATGTGAATCCCATCCCAACCTACTGAATCAAAAACTCTAGGGGTGAGGCCCAGTAACCTGTGACAGAACACATCCTCTGGGCGAATCTGATGTACATTCAAGTTTGAGAACCACTGCTAGACTACCTTTTATTTGCATTAGCTCAGGGCCATACTCTGATTTTGGCTCTGAAAACTCTGTTTCCTAAGGATGATTTCAAAATGAATTATTTTCTTTCAATGCTAAAACTTTTTTTCAGCTATAGCCTAGCAAGGCAAAAATGTATTTTGAACAGATACACAACAGTTTCCTGTCAATGTCAATTCATTCTTCTTCAGTTTCCATGAAATCTTTCTCATGCAAAATAATTATAACATGTTATGAAACTAGTATTCCAGGAAAGCATAGTTCAGAAATCTTTTGCTCTCTAGCCAGGGCAACTTTCTGAATCTATAATCAGTATGCACGGTCTGTGAATTACAGAAGATGGTCAGTAACCATAGAGAGATGGTTTCTCACCCTTTCTCCCGGGAATTTACCTATCTGGTTATCATTCACCTCTACCTTTCCCCAGAAGACTCTTGTGAGCTCTGTTTCAAGCTTAAATCTGTCATTATTAATTCCCTTTTCAAATTTGCAAAATGAGTACATATTTTTCACAATCAATCCATCAGTTCCAGATAAGAAAGTCTGAGACCCTGCTTACCTGTGGCTGTTAGAAGTTACCTTCAAATATCCCCTCTGTGTGGCCCTCCCTGATCGTTTTCTGTTCTCCTAGGGAGTTCTGGTTTCTAGGGGTTCCACAGGGGCTCTTCTTTGGGAGTTAGAGTGGTCCTGAACATTCTGCAATCTGTGCTGATCCTGTGTGCTCTCGGTATCTCTCTGCCTCTTCCTGAGGTTCAGGGTAAGAAGAGATGACCAGGATCAGCTTGCTATCCAGAGGCCTTCAGAGAGCTCACTCCACTCTGATTCCCCCATTACTCTTTTAAAATAAAATTCTGTCCTTTCATTTTTGCTTTCTTCTCTCCTATCCTTTTTTTTTTCCACCTTCCAGAAGTTTCCAAACAAATTTTTAAATCTCTCTGATGGGAAATAAGCTCTTTAGAAATTTATGGGCAAAGGTTATTATTCCCCTTCCTATTCAGCTGTGCCCATGTGTGTATTACACTAGACCAGGGGTCACCCAACTACTGTCCTAGGCCAAATCTGGCTTGCTTGTGTTCGTAAACAAGTTTCGTTGAAATAGAGGCACGCCATTCACGTACATAATATCTATGGCTGCATTTGTGTTGCAGGGGTAGATTTGAGTAGCTATGACAAAGAGTAGCCCACAAAGCCTAAGTTATTTACTATTTGGCCTTTTATGGAAAAAAGTTCATTCACTTTTGCATTAAACTGAGTACATAGAAAACCCTAGTTTTGCCATGAAATGGACACTGACAGCTCTGGAAATAGTTATGTGCCTGGTGTGAGCAATGTTTGCTACACGTCACAAGGAACTGACTTCACTAGCTTTCTCCATCAGAGGAGTCAGAGTCCAATGGTCTGTTTTGTGGCTGGAGATAGGGGGTCACTTCTCTCCCTTGGATGTCAGCAGACTCCGGCGGCATCAGGAGTCTGGTTTGTTTGCCATTTGCTCACATGAAACAGAATAGAGTGGGTTGTGTGGTAGGGACTCCCCCCAGTGAAAAACTTTTCGCTAAGGCTGGGAAGTCCAAGCTGTGAAGCTGAATCACCAGAAGGAACCATTTGTGCCTCGTAAGACACTGCCAAATGGGCCAGTTCCACTGGGAACTGGTTACCTTCCTGTGAAGATGACTCCATGGGAGGATATGATTGCTGTTGTTTGTTTGGGAAACAGAAATACCACTATCTCTCAAGTAGCCCAAGCATAGTCTGGGTGGGGCATGACACAAAAGGAGGAAGCCCAGCGCTTCTTTGAGAGAAATGTTTGCTCTGGAGGCAGTTTTAATTCTGCTCCCCCATCATCAGGTGAGAGAAATTCCCCTGTGAAATTTCTCTTCCTCATTTTTTTCTCTCCTCTACTTCAAGGCTCCATTCCCACGACACCCTGAGGCCCAGAGCAGAGTACTTGTGGGTACCGTCAGAAGAGGAGAGGGCTGATGTCATTACCCTCCAGTCAAAGACCACCAGGGCAGGGCTGGAATGGGGGAAACAAGAGGGGAACCCAGGGTGCAAAGAGTAGGGAGGCATTGCTGCTTATGGCCAGTCTCACAGTTGCACAAGGAATACTCCTGTGCCTGGGTAAGTTGGGTTTGTTATCCACGGCAAAGAAGAACTGTGGTGTGTCTCCCTAAGAAGGTACCAGAAAGGACTGATGGGACTGGGGCTTGTGGTAGGGGATTTGAGTGAAGGCTTAAGGAAGCCAGGCTTTGCACGCTGTCAGAAGCAGGGGTAAATTCTATGATTCAGTATCTTAATAAACCTTATCTAGAAGAAAGGGAAGACTGAAGTGAGATTGTAGCTATAATTGCAAAGAAACAACAGCGACTCATCAGGGCAAGGATAGGGAGGTGTTTGATCACTTCTGTGGTTAGGACAACATTAATGTTTTTGTCTGTGTTCAGACATGATTGTGGAGAGGTCTCAGTTTTGTGATTATTGACAGAGCGGTCTTGCTCAATGTTGACATTCTGTGAGGTTGTTTACATTCACCAGGAGAACACCAAGGTCTAGCTGATAGTACCACTTAGATCTGGGTTGACAGGGGCCACTTTTCTCTTTCTTAGTGATCATTTCACTTTCTGGGATGTCATACAATCACAGGATAGTAGAATCAGAAAGGATTTTCTGAAATCATCTAATTTAAACTTCCAGGTTTAAGTTAAGGAAATGGAGGATCAGAGGTGTTACGTGCCTTGCCAACATCACACAGCCAGGTAGTGTCCCAGTTGGTGACTGTGACTCGGGAGCCCTGCATGCCCTGGTCCTGCCCTCTTCTCAGCCTCACCTCCTACTCAGCTCTCCCCCTCTCTGCTCTCCTGCTTCCCTCCCTTCAGTTCCTCCACTGAGCCTGGTTCTTTATTGTCTCGGGTTGGAATGTTCTTGCCCCATGCACCTGACCTGCATCTCTAGCTTAATTCATTCCTCCTCTTTCTTCAGGGACTGACTCAAACACTTCTCAAGGAAGCCCCCCTGGGCTCCCCAGGCATCACTCTCTAAGCACCCTATGCAACTGCTTGGCATTTCCCTGCCAGAGTTCCTCTTGCTCTTCAGCAGATAGGGACATAGTCTGTCTTGCCCACTGCTGTATGCCCAGGACACAGAGACACTCAGGAAGGAATGGCTGCTTCCCTCAGAGCCTGGTGGAGGCTCTTATCACTAGAATTTTTTATAGTGCAATAAAAAAAGGATTCGGAATCTTTTCTTAGGGCCTCAGTATACACTTAGAGTCTGGCCAGAAGTAAAGACTACGACAGGCTAAAGTAAAAATGCTGAGGTGTTGAAAGTAGGCGGAGGGTGGATCTGATGATCCCATCCTGATGGTGTCCTTCCTGTGATGGCTATCTGGACATGCGGGTGTGCTGCAAAGGCCAGCACGCAGCCAGTAGCCCGTCACACCCCCCTGACCCACGGGGGGAGGGGTCTCTGGCTCAGGGCGGGCAGTCGTCTGAAACTTTCACTGCTCAAGCTCATCAGCAATTAAAATGTTGGAAGAATGCAGGGCAAATGGGTCCATGTGAAAAGACTGTACAGATGAGACAATCCTGAGAGTTCTTATATTTTTTGGGGGGGGGTCCCTCTGAGATGCTGATGAAAACTTTGGCTCTTCTTCCCAAAAAAAGGCACATATGCATGTAATTTTATCCAATGCAGGTGTTTCATGTGCCTAAAAAGCAAAGTTAAGAGACCTGCCAGAGATCACACAGGCAGAGTAGGAATGGAAGCCAAGTTTCCTTGTTCCCCATTTAGACAGGACATTTTCTGATGTCTCTAAAGTGACTGCAGGGAGATGATGGCACCCAGAAAGCCGCAAAATGTTTAAACTGATAGCAAGGATGGCTCTGGTACAGGCCATGCAGAGAGATGGGTTTCAGGAGTTAAACGTGCACTGACCTATCCCCCAATCCGATAGGTCAATGCAACAATTTGAAAGCAGGTTTGTGAAGAGGAGTGGGGCCAGCGGACTAGGACTCAGGAGACAGTGGTTCTCCACCCAGCCCTGCCGTTCCCCCTTGAGACCACCAGATGCCCTTCTCTGGACTTGGGTCTCTTCTGTAAGATGACTGAGTGGGACAGCGGGGGCTGGGTGGGTCCTGGAAGGTCCCCTCTACAGAGGTGGAGCCTTCGTAGAAGGCTGGGCTTCGAAGTGTCCTCTCGCCCCGTCTCCTCCCCTCACCTTGTTCAGGTGACAGGGTCTCTCTCTTCCCTCCCAGCCCACTGCCTCCCCTCAGACGGGGTCTCAGAGACTGTCCTGCGACGGGGGTGGCTGCACGGAAAAAGGACGTCCCCGGGGAAGCAGCCTCCTTTCTCCGCCGTCAGCAGCGCCCCGCCCGCCGCCCCCGCGCAGCCCTCCAGGCCCGCATCCGCCGGGGCGCTGTGCTGGAGCAGAAAGATCGCAGCTCGATTCGCAGCCCCAACCCGGCCGTGGCGTCAGCAGGGAGAAGAGGGTGTTTTGACCTGTGATGCGTGGCGCTAAAGGAGTGGTTCTCACGCCTGGGACTCGGGTCCCACGGCCAGGGGACGCGGTCTTTGCACGTTCCTGGTGCGCGCGGGCGACTCCTCAAAACGGTCTCCCCGGCGCACCTGGGTTGGGCTTGGAGGATCCTGTTCCAAGGTCCTAGACTCCTTGAGGGCTTGTTGATAACTTAAGACCAGAGAGACACTTCTGAGCGCAATGAATACATAATTAGAATCCAGGACTATAATGCCAGGGCCAGAAGGTTTATACCACAAGGTTTATACTTCAGTATAAACTTCTCATTTGGGTAAACTGAGGCTCAGAGGGGTCACAGGGCCAGACACTAGCAGTGTTAGGAGTAGGATGGACATGTGCGCTCTTTCATTTCATAGTTTACTTAGTAAGGAATGGGAGGCTCTTATTTCTAATTTTTACTGCGTGAACTTTTCACAAAAGAAAGTAGCATGGAAATCCAATGGAAAGGGCCATTCCATGGGAGCCCTGAGATTTGTTCAAATGATTCAGAAATTTACATATGGAAAGGATATTAGAAGTCCCCTAGTTCACACCTTCATTTCAGTGAGCCACTGTTTAGAGGCAGAGAAGAGTACAGATTCCTCTGGGCCCTGTCCGCTGCCTTAGCTGCTATTAAATAAAAAACTTCACTCAGATAGAAGTAAACCCAGGTAGGAAAGAGGGAAATCGTGCTATTAGTGTCTGTCCTGATTTGGAGGGTGGGTGGGGAAGACTATGGAAGGTGGCAAGAAGCATATAGCCGATTTTGAAAATGTATGTTTTTATGTTTATTTATTTTTTATTTATTTTTGAGTTGGAGTCTCACCCTGTCGCCCAGACTGGAGTGCAGTGGCTGCTCCCGGCCACCACAGCCTCTACTTGCCGGGCTCCGGCCATCCTTCCGCCTCCGCCTTCCAAGTAGCTGGAACTACAGGTGCATGCTACTACGTCCAGCTAATTTTTAAAATTTATTTATTGTACAGATGAGGGCTCACCAAGTTGCCCAGGCGGGTCTCGAACCCGCGGGCTCAGGCAATTCACTCACCTTGGCCTCCCAAAGCGTGGGATTACAGGCTGTCACCAAGCCCGGCCGAAAATGTATGTTTTTAAAGTTAAGACTGTTTACAATAAAATATATACTTAGTGTAGAGTATCCATGTTGTGGGATTATTACATTTTAAGCTCAAACAGGGAGATTTCAATCTTGAAGGGACTTAACTGCACACAGCCTAGGCTATATAAATCAACAGTTGTAACCCTAAGAATCTGATAGTTCATTTATAATAAGAGGCTAAAAGTGTGGTTAAGAATTCCAGAAAGGAGAAATCGGCAGACATCGGAGAGATGCATGTGAGAGAGGTGAAACACTGAGGGATGCAAGGTGTGAATAAGCAAAGGGCAGGTCAGGGTCATGATGGGGGGAGAGGATGGTGAAGGCCTGGGAGGGTGTGGTGCAGTGGTTCTGGGCTCTTCTCCGTCAATTTCCTCTTTCCCCGTGGTAGTTGTGAGCACGGGTTCAGCAAATGTCATGGGGCTTAGGTTTACCCCACAGGGTTCTTGTCCTAACACATGTAAATGTCTGGCACTTTAGTCCCCAATAAGCAAATGCAGCTCCTGCCCTGTCCTACTCAGCTAACACATGTAAATGTCTGACGCTTTAGTCCCCAGTAAGCAAATGCAGCTCCTGCCCTGTCCTACTCAGCTCCTTCCGCTCTTTTAAGTGACCAATCCCTCCTCTTTTAAGGGTCCCAATTCCAGCCAGAGACAGATGGGTCTATCTAAGCAGAACACAAGAAGTGTGGTCACGATCAGAGGAGCCCAGGTTCCTTCCTTTTTCTCTGCACCTGGTAACACTATTTCTAACAGCGAATAACGGAACTCCATGTCTAGAGAGTGAAGATTGGTAATGGTATAATCTTTTAGTAGAATATTCGCAGTCTTTAAGAACGCGTCATAAAATTAGCTAAAGACATGGAACAATGCTTATGATATTCAAACATTTTTAAAAAAAACTTACAAAACAGGTCAGGCATGGTGATTCAAGCCTGTGATCCCAGCACTTTGGGAGGCTGAGGCAAGTGGATTGCCTGATCTCAGAGGTTCAAGATCAGCTTAGGTAACTCGGTGAGACCTCGTCTCTACAATAAGTCAAAAAATTAGCTGGGCATGGTGGCTCGCGCCTGCGGTTCAAGCTACTTGGAAGGTTGAGACAGAAGGATCCCCAGAGCCCAGCAGGTCGAGGCTGCAGTGGCCGTGAGAGTATGACAGAGTGAAACTCCAACTCAAACAAAACAAAACAAGACAAAAAAACTTACAAAACAGCATGCAGAATAAAACCAAAATATGACTAGACATAGAAAAGATGGAGCTTTATTAAGACCCATATGAGCTAGAACAAGAAGAGATTACTAGTGTTAGTCCCATGACACTAAAACAAACAGCAGCAACAACAAAACTACCTGAAATTCAGGAGGATTATATGACTTGCCCAATATTATACAACTGATAACTAGCAAAACCTCAGCTGGAATCAGCTCTCAGATTCCCAATTCAGTTTCCTCCACTGGGTCATTCTAATCCACTCCTCCCTCAGACTGCTGGTGTCTGTCATAGGCATATACATCTCAAGAAGGAAGGGCTATTTTGAAGTAGCCACACTGACATGACCACAGAGTTATTTAGATGTCCTCAGAAAAATAGTTTTTTTTTCCTTTAAGAAATGATGCAGCTGTATGCTCAATAGACATCCTTCCTTCTTCCTGAATCTTTTATGAGAAAGTGGTATGAGCAAGCTGCTAGGCACCTGATGCATATATCTGTATACACAGGCTATTAGAGATGGTGAGTACCTCAGGAATTATTTAGCAGATGAAAAAATCAAGGGTCAGAGGCAACTGTCTTTACCCCCAGTTAGGAACGAACTCCGTCACCACCCCCCATCCCCACCAAGGGAAAAGGACCTGTTCCCACCCCATTTTCTCATTTTGTAGAGTCTACTCTGAAATAATGCTGTTGCCTTTTAGAGGCTATTTCAGATAAAGATCAACCTGCTCCAATTGTGGAAGAAGTCAGCCAGTTTTCCCTGTCTGGTAGAATTCTGAAAGTGCTCGGGTGGCAAGGAGGGGGTTAAACAGATGTGGATTCAGGTGTTTGTGTGAAGACTGTGCTACCTTCATGGACATAAAAGGAAATGAGAGAAGATGGGAGTTGAATGGTCAAAGGGGGAGGTGAGAAATAGGTAGAAAGTGTTTTATATTTTCCATAGTTGTTCATAAAATCTTCTCAACGATCTCCACAGATATTATCTCTACTCACAAGAGGAACTTTGTGTAATTCAGAGTGGTAGAGTGACTTGGCCAAGTCTCACTGTAATAAATGATGAAGAAATTATTTGAACCTAGATGCGTTGTTCTCACATGTGCTGGGATAAATATCTCTGGTATACTAGAGATTTGTGTTGTTATTGCTTTCTATTGTTGTTGTCTTTCTACTGGCAATAGAAAACTATAAATTCTACATCTTTAATAACCAAAGGTTCGAGTTTGGGGTTCAGTTCTCAAAGTGGCTTAATAAAAACTGCAGAAATAGAGACTCTTCCATTCCATCAGACTCACTCTTCAAAATTGTTGGATGAAAGAGTAAAGAATTTAGAAGTTGCTCTGAACTTCTGTAGATCCCCACTCTCCTTCATTGCTAACCATCTAGGTGAAGGTTTGCTATGGACAGGGATGTCCTAGAGCTGCAATAGCAGGGGGCTTAGGCTGAGACAAGAGAGACTTTGGCACAAGATGGCAGCTGGAACAGTAAGCATTGATGGTTTTCCAAGAAACGGAATAAGGAGAAAAGAAAATGAAAGACAGCCCTGAAGTAGCATTTTCCAAAGTATTCAGTGGTCAAATACATATGGAAACATTGGACTAAATAAAATGAAACATGTCTCTTTCCTGCAAGATTTATCAGAATCTTTTTTTTTTTTTTTCCTGACACAGGGTCTCACTCTGCTCTGTGGGACCAGACTGGAGTGCAGTGGTGTTATTATAGCTCACTGCAGCATTGACCTGGGTTCAAGGAATGCTTCTGCCTCAGCCTCCTTCATTGCTACTCATGCCCAGCTAATTTTTCTCTTTTTACGGAGACAGAGCCCTGCTATGTTGCCCAGGCTGGTCTTGAACTCCTGGCCTCAAGCAATCCTCCTGTCTTTGTCTCCCAAAGTGCTGGGATTACATGTGTAAGCCACTCCACCCAGGCTATCAGAGTCCTTAGTAGTCTCATGTACATTGTAGAATTTCCAAGAAGAGGACCCAGCAACCAAAGTAGAGAGTTAAGAGGAAAACACAGATAATAACGTTCTGTTAATTTTCTCTCTTCTTCTGTTCTTTCTTCTCTTCTTCTGGATCTCAAGCTCAGAAGGCTGTAAATCCTTGTTCTATGATTTATTTAATTCATTTGTGGTTAACTGTTATGGTCAGGGAAGCGGGTGATGACTAACAAGATGAGGCTCTGTGTTTCTCTAGAAAATTTCAGTCTGTGTCACATTGAATTTCCAAAATTTGGAAATAAACGAATACTACCAGACACATCACTGGCTGTTGGCTCATTGTTGGAATAAATTGCCAACTTCTTCTAGCTGTTACTGGGTAGACATTAGCATTGGCTGGGGATTGAGATGGGTGGAAGGGCAGGAAGGAGTGGTCAAACACAGACAAGTTCCAGGAGGAGGCGTGCTGTTGCTCTTTGTGATTGACATCAAAACGGACCATCCTTCCCTGTCTTGTCTGTCTTGGGATCAGTTACCTTATTTCTTACTCTCTCTTTTTAAAAAACATTTTTATTGACATATAACATACACACGATGAAGTTCACAATTCTTAAGAGCACAACTCAATAAATTTTTTTAGATATGTAAAACATCCATGGAATCACTATCCAGAAGACAGATACCATTTCCAGGACCCCAAAATGTTCCCTCATTCCCCCACTCCAGTCAGTTACACCCTCAACTGCTATTCTGATTTCGATCACTCTAGGTTAGTTTTGCTTTTTCTTTAACTTCATACGTAACCCACAGCATAGAGATGCTTGCTACCTTGCAGGTTAATGTGCCCTGATGTAGCCTTTACTCATACCCCATACACGTGTGGTTCAGTTCCACACTTGCCACACATGCTCATCATGGTGGACACAACGTGTATAAACATATGTGCATGCGGGTATACCCACACAGCAGCAACTGAGCTGAAACTTGACACAGAATTCTAAATATTTGACCTTACATTCAAAGTGATGTCGAGCAGACAGAAAAACCGAACCAGTGGAGAATGCAAGTATTTTTCTGGTAAGGTTACCAAAAGACCTCATGGTCTAGATCAAACTAAGTCAGCAAGGCAGGGGTCTCTCTTGTCTAAACCACAAAGAGCTAAAAAACAAACAAATAATAAAAACAAAAATCCTGAGATTGCACTGCTTGCTGTTCCACAAATAAATCTCAAATGCCTGAATCATCCACCAAGTATCTCATCCAACTGGTGTCACAGGCAGCACATTTCCATCCCTCTAACCTTTAATTGGTGGCTTTGCTACTTTAACCTCCATTGGTGGCTCAGACCTACCCTTACCAAGGTTTAGAATTGGTTCCCACTTCTAACCCCACGCATGATAACTATAGTTTTAAACCTTTCTTCCCTTTACTATGCATCACAGGAATTTCTGAGAAATCTTCCAGATCTCAGATTCCCCTGTTCTGTAGCACCTATAGAGATCCAGCTAAACACATCCTTCCCATCACTGTGGTCTGTACTACAGACCTTCATGTGACTTTGGTGACCCCAGTCTTGATGACTCCTGTCCCCGGTCCTAGTTACCCTGGTGCTGGGTTTGGGTCCCTGATTTCTGATCTGGGCTGGGTCTCATGAAAGGAAGCCTAGATTTTGTTTCTATAGGTAGGCTACACTAGACTGTCAGCCTCTGCAACCACTTCTTTAGGGATCATGGGCTCTTCAATGAGGCCAGTTGGTTTTACCTACAAAATGCACCTGATATCTTTTCACTCTCCACGAATCACTGCCACACCCCCAAGTGCAAGCCGTCATCAATCACCTGAATGACTGTCTGTTTTTACTCTTGCTCTGAAATTGTTTTTTTCCTCACTTTTCACATAACAGAGTAATCTTTTAAACACCAATCAGATCATTCTAGCTGCAGTACAAGAAAAAAAAAAATCTAAACTCTTTAGTATGAGCTTCAAAGGAGCTTCAGTCCATTTTGTACAATTCCCCTTGGCTCACTATTTCCAGCCACCCCAGTTTCCTATTGTTCCTGCAACATGCAAGCCCTTTGATCTTGCTGTTTCCTGTACTTGGAATGCTCTTCCCCTGGCTCTTCTGGCTGTCTTCTTCTCATCCATCATGTCTTACCTTAAATGTCACTTCTCCCCAAGGTATTCTTTCTGACATACCTCTTTTTATTTGTTTTTATTTTTAGCACTTATCTGTAATCACACACACTGTAACATGCAATTATAATTTTTAATGCAAATGTGTCACTGTTTATCTGTTTGCTTATTTATTGCCAACTCTCCTGTTCCAAACCCAAATTGTAAACTTTTAAGGGCAGTTACTTCTCTGTCTAGTTCACAGTTGAATCCTCATTACTTATCAGAGTGTCTGGAATCTAGCAGGAGTTCAAGAAATACTTGCTAAATAAATGAACAGATTTTCCCCACCTTCCTTCCACTCTTAGCTCCTACATTCAGTTCATTGCCAGATCCTGTAAATGTTGCCTCAAAAATAACTCTTGATTCTTTCCACTTCTTTCCACCTCCATCTCTTTGGCTCTGGGTTAAACTACTGTCAACCCTCCTGAGGCCTTCTTCAACAGCCTCTTACATTGAATACCTGCATCTACTTGGCTCCTCCCTCCTATCCATTCTTTTCCTGTGGTGGCATGATCTTTGAACACAGAAATATGGTAATCATGCTTAAGTCACCTCAAAGGTTTCCCTTTGCTGTGAGAGTCAAGACCACAATCTTAGAAAGGTCTGTGAGTTCCTGCCTGGGTTAGTGTCCTCCAGCCCCCAACCTTACTTTTTGCTATTTACCGCCTCTCCCACTCTGCTTCAGATGTGATTATGGCCTGCTCCTTCTGCCCTCAAGACTTTTGTACATGTTGTTCCTTTTCCTGGGGATCTATTTCTTCTCTCTTGGCCAAGAGTTTGATTCATTCTTTGGTTCTCAACTCACAGGGCAATTACTTCGCGAAACCTTTCCTGAATCTTCCTTGCCCCCTCCATCTGTCCCTACAAAATTGGTCCCCTCAGATACATAACTTCGTAGAATTGCACTTTCCCTTCACTGCACTCAAAACAAGTCCCAGCTGAATATTCATTCCTGTAATTATTTGCTTAGTGCTTGTCTCCTAGATAGCCAGCTCCATGCGGTTGAGTTCTGTTTGGCTCACTGTTGTATTTCCAGTGCATGGCACAAGGCTTGGCATATAGCAGGCACTCAATAAATATATGTTGAATCAATGAATGCAAACAAAAAAGTAAACATTCCAAATGGTAAAATTGCATGTATAAATTATGTATGAGTAACAGTAACTCATTGTTGCTGAGGCACTACCCTATGTGTCAAAAGTCATCAATGGCATATACACTGACATTTCTAACTTATAGAGTCTATAAATTCTAAGCCTTGTGTTAATAATAACACCACCAATAACAGTTAACATTTATTGAGTACTTCTTTGTGCCAGCCTATACTAAATGCCTGAAATTTAGTCCTTCTAACCAATATTAGAATGGTACAGTTATTACTCTCATTTTTACAGATAACTATAGTTTTTTGGGTTTTTTTGAGTTGGAGTCTCGCTCTATTGCCCAGGTTGGAGTGCAGTGGCATGCTCACGGCTACCCTAGCATCGACCTGCTGGGCTCAGGTGATCCTTTCGCCTCAGCCTTCCAAGCACCCAGAACTACAGGTGTGTGCTACCATGCCCGGCTAATTTCTTGATTCATTGTAGAGATGAGGTCTTGCCAAGTTGCCGAGGCTGTTCTTGAACCTGTGGACTCAGGCAATTCCCTCACCTCGGCCTCCCAAAGTGCATAACTATAGTTTTTAATCTTTCTTCCCTTTATTATGCATCAGGAAACTTCTGAGAAAACTTCTAAATCTCAGATTCCCCTGCTCTGTGAAAGATGAGTTGATGAATTTCAGAAGTCAAAAGAACGTCCAGGTAACCAAGGAAACTGACCAGATCCTTCTAAAATTCCAAAATAGACACTTCACATTGAAATCATTCACCACACAGGCCACAGGAAGCTAGAAACAATGGTGATAATGTCCTGTCACCCTTCTCTGATTTCCCTTACCCACGCTTGGGTATCAAAAAAGCCAGGTAAAATGCCCATCAAGTCAAGGGCAAGGCAGATTTGAAGGGATATACCTGCAGCCCAGGGAGAGAAAAAGTGGAGAGAACAGACCCACCCAGTTAGACTTTGATGATGTGGCTGTCTGTGGAACGACTGTGTCTGTAGGAGGTAAACCCATCAAGAAACAAGATTAATTTGACAAAGATACTTAAATAATAGTGCCTAACATTTGTATAGGGCTGATCGTTTGCAAAAGAACTTTCATGTCCCCGACCTAATTTGATTTTCATAACAGCTTGTAAAAAGAGGACATTATGAACACCCCATTAAAGATGAGCAAACAGAGGCTCTGTGAGTGTAAGGACCTGACCAATGCTCACGGCTTCAAGGGGCACAGCTGTCACTCAGTCCCAGAGGTTATGGTCCCCAACGCTTCTGTAACTCCGTGCACATGTCCTTCAGAGACATGTTGGTCACTTGTTGGTCACTTCTGACATAGGTACTCCTAATGGCAATTTTTGACTTGTCCAAGAAAACCAATTATACATGACTTGGCACCAAAATCTTATTACTCAGTTTAATCATTACTTCGTGCACTAGATTTAAATGGTTCCTGGTGACTCTGACCTATTTTGAAAAATCAAATCCTTTCTCGAAGGTGGAAACTTTGCCAACATTGATGATATTCAAGAGAGTGGCATATATAGAAAATAACCTGAATAATGTTCACTAAATATTAATAATGGGCTTTTAGGTGCTTACAAAAAAACCTTTAATTTTTATTCTTTTCTACAATATTTGAAATCTCTATAATAAGCCATACTTTATTTGAATGAGAAACAATAGAGATTTCTTTTTAAAATTATTATTAATTTATTTATTTATTACAAAGATGTGGGGCACAATTCAGGGTTAGATATGCAAACATTGATCATGCAGGTACCCTTGTTGATGAGGTATGCTCCTCCTTCCCCAAGCAGTTGAGATTTCTTAAATAAATAAAAATGCTGGGAGCCACAAATACTAACAGCAGCTAATTCTGAGTTGTGGATATAGATGGCTGTCATTTTTTTTTTTCTTTTTTTTTTTTTTGAGTTGGAGTTTCACTCTGTCACCCAGACTGGAGTGCAGTGGCTGCTCGTGGTCACTGCAGCCTTGACCTGCTGGGCTCAGCGATCCTTCCGCCTCAGCCTTCCAAATAGCTGGAACTACAGGCGTGCGCTACCACGCCCAGCTGATTTTTTGATTTATTGTAGAGATGGTCTCGCCAAGTTGCCCAGGCGGGTCTCGAACCCGCGGGCTCAGGCAATCCACTCACCTCGGCCTCTCAAAGCATTGGGATTGTAAAGGCTGAGCCACAGAGCCCAGCCATCATTTTCTTTTTTGTGACTTTCTTACTCAACTTCCTAAGAATCATCTGAGCAGCATGCAAGCATCATGGGATAAGTGGAAAGCTTTCAAGGGGCTTCACTCACAAGGGGGCCACACTCATTTGACCATGCAGACACCGGTGTGATGATTTAAAATAAATCAGCAGGTTATCTGCCTCATTTATAGCCCAACTGTCCAGTTGTGCCCATGGTTCACCAATGGCGGAAGAGGGCTGCTATGATAGTGCGGTTCAGCATTCTCAAATGTATAGGTAAAAGCTGTTTTTCCATCTGCTAGTCAAGGTGCTAGAGGCAGCCATGCAGAGACAGTGGTAAAGGCAAGGACAAAGCTACTTCCTTCTTTCTTCCACCTTCCTCCTTAGCAGTCCAGAAAATTCTGGTTTATGTCCTTTGAGTATGTGGCATGGATTAGTCTTTCAGTGTTGCATTCCACACTCCTGAGGTTAATAAATGACTCTGGAGTAAAGCAAGAAAAATACTGTGCTAGGGGTGCTTTCAAACAAGGAATTTGCCTTACTACCTGTTACCACGTGTCCAGTTAGGGGACATGGTCTTTTGTTAGTCACTTTCATTCCAAAGACTCCTTAGTAGCCAAGAGAAATTGTATTTGGCTAAATTCTAGCCATTAGAGTCTAGCTAGACTGTAAAGCATTCCTATTCTGTCCACGTACAATGTGAATGACAACTAGCTTTACCTGAACAGTAGTATACTTTTCCCTGATGGGTCCGAGTTGGGACTCAGATGTGTTCAGCATGTGGTGTTATATGATCTTGATGATCTGCCCGCCCCTACCCCCAACTGCCTGGGTTTATGAACATTCTAAACTAAGAGAACAGCAATGTTGTTTCTTCATCCTCTTGTCTGATCCATGTAAGTGAGAGATGGCACAGAGTTAGTACAAAAGTTCTGGACTGGGAGGTTAGGAGAACTGGGTGCTCTTCTAGCTCTGCAATTACTCATCCACCCCCCCAAGTTACTATAAAGCCACTGTGATATAATTTTATTGTATTTTATTTATTTATTTTTATTTTAAAGATGCAGGGTACAATTAAGGGTTAGGTACATAAGTGGTCATCATACAGGTAAAGTCCGGGTCTCCCGTTGGTCCCCACTTCGCCTGGTTTGAGATCAGGTACCCTTATTGATGTTATGTGCCCCCTTCCCCACTATTGCCAATTCCTTTCTTAGAGTTATGATAAATGTTCAGGGTCTGCTTATGAGTGAGTACATGTGGTACTCAAGTCTTTGTTTCTGTGATAGACTGTGATACAATTTTAAAGAAGTTCTGAAGATTTCTCTTTTTTTTTTTTTAAAGAAGACAGCACAAATCAAAGGCTTTAATAAGACAAATGAATATTCTCCGCTAAGTAATTTTTGAATGGATACTGTAGGTAGAAAAAACAAAACAGGGCCATAACATAGAATCAACAAACCGAAAAGAGCCAATGACAGGATCTGGCACAGAGATCAGAGGGACAAAGGAATAAGGAAAGAGGAAGTAACAACAGAAACAAATCTCAGCCACTTCCAGAAGTCACCTTGGAGTTTTCAAGAAGAGGGCATGACACATGGTCAAGTATTGAGCAGTGAAAGGTGGGCAGACAATGTAATGATAGGATCCAGAGTAAAGGGCAGATTCTGGTCAGGAGAGATGACCATGGGGAAGAAATTAGAAAGATATTCTCAAGAGGAGGGCTGCACCCTCAGTTGGAATACTTGGGAGCCAGCATGAGCAAGTCATCCCAGATCATCCTTGACTTCTCTTTGTTATAGTCACTGGAATGGCAGATAAAAATGATTATTGATTTCAGTAATTCAAACAGATGTTTTTGTCACTGGCTTAGCAACTTTACCCAAGTAGTAAGAAGAAACACAGAAGGATCTGGAACATCTATAGGCAACATATAAGCCTCAGGGTCAGGTGACCACTAAGGAAGTGGGTTGTTTACAAGAACCAGGAGGACCAAGACCCGTATGTACTCAGTCTTGTTCTGAGGTATCATGCCAAGTATGTATATTTCAGTCTTAGAGAGAGGCTAGAGACAAGTTTACCCTATGTCCAGATAAGACATACAGGACAATGAAAGCTTGATAATAAAGCCACGAGGAGGAAACAATGATGGGAACTAACCCTCAGAATTTGCTTGGATAAAAGAACTCTAGTTGAGACATGATTAGGTGTGCAAAGAGGTCTTAATGTTTTCTAGGTGAGTATCGACAGTAGAGCTGGGCACATAAACAGAAATTCCAGGGAGTCAGATTTTGGTGTGACATAAATACAAATTTCCTAGCCATTAGAACTGTATAACAATGCACTGAGTTTCTAACACAGCATGAGACAAATATCCCTATTATAACAATTAGGACTATACAACAATGAAATACATGCAAGAGTGCAAATGTATTCAAAAAGAGGATGGATAATCAAGTGTGAGGGAGGTTGAGAAGGCATGTAGCTCTGGCTATGTGTGGACATGAAATCTGTGTGTCCTACTAGAAGCACTTGCGATTCTAAGAACTATCTTAAACTTACATTGTAACTTTCTTTTTTGGAGCTTAAGGTACTTTTACCTGTCGTCTCACATGGGTCAATGAGTCACAGAACAATGAAATAACTTGCTCCAAAATTGTTTGTAGAAATTGTTTGTCCAAACTCCTTCTACAGATATAATTCTCATTAGTTTATATATACTTATAAATATGAAACTACCTGAGCTTACCCAGAGGCAAGATACTATATAAATCCAAGGCAAGCTTTTCTGATTTTATAGATACAGATTCAAGTTTTAATATGTCAGTAAATCAAGTCAAGCAGTTCTAATGACAAATATGGAAAAGAAAGTCAGCGAATATAGTCTGAACATTATTCTAGTTGACTTTTGGCAAGTCATTCGTGCTATATGGACTCAGTTAGACCTGTGAGGATCACCTCTGTGGCTCCTTCCAGCTCAGGTAAGTTGTACACTAACTACGAGAGCCAGAGGCAATTTTAGGACATGATGTCCCAAAGTGCTAGCTAGCTCTGGCTGGTAGCAGGAATGGAAGAAGGAGAATGGAAAGCATATACCCTTCCTATTTTTAAAATCAGTTGTTTAGTCACACTATTGATGAGTAAAAAGCATCACATGATTTCAGTCCCACGTGCAGAATTAACCTTTGGCTTTCCCTGGCATGTCTGGCATTGTTTTCTATCCATCAACCCACCCTTGCCACCTCACTGCCCCTGAGTCTGTCAAAGTATCTCTCGCAGGGACTGAAGCTCCTTAAGTAAACAAATATGATCTTAAACCTTGTCCACTTATAGTACCTTCCCTTTTCTTTTCTACTCTAAGAATAAATCCAGTTTCTCTTCAGCACAGGAAATTTGCATTAGATCTCTTACTTCTGGGGGCTTGGGTTTCTGGTATCTCTAGCACGTACTGTCTTACTAGGCAGAGGCCCATCTCTGTATGGAACAAGTCCTTGCAAGGCCTTCCCATCATTTCCCATCCAGAAGTGGCATAGGTCTCCCTGTCATCCTTCCCTTCTATGCTTTTTGTGAGATGCAAATTTAACTGTCAGCCCCACCTGATGTATTTGCTTATTTCATGTCCTGCTTCATACTTTTCCATGTGTTTCTTCCATTGTTCCATCCCAAATCTCCCATTTCCCCCCTTTGTCTCCATCTCCTTTCGTTTTCCCATGTTTGAAGGTAGTCATCTCTAGGGACAGTACTCATGGTCACTCTTTACAGTCTTCCTTCTTAGACACTTTAATCATTTTGTCTCTGTACTGTCCAATATTAGGATGTTTTAAGGAGACAGCATTAGGACAGTGTTTTCCAAAGTGTGACTCTGGGACCAAAAGCATCAGCGTCACCTGGAAACTTTTTAGAAATGCAAATGTTCAGACCTGATAACTCATATAAATTCAGCCCAACAATGGTGGGGACCGATAATGGGATTCTATATGTACTAGAGTTTGAGAACTGCATTAGGACGTGGTTTTTGGCTGGAGACTCAAAACTACCCAAACGTTGCCTTCAAGTTTTGGAGAAAAATGCATGTACTGAGGATGCTGGCTGAGATCCCAAACCCCAATGTCAAACTCTAGTGACTGAGAACAAACCATTTAGGGGATCTTTTTTCTCTATTATGTTAGCCTAAGTAATCTTCATCTAAGGCATATAGTCTTTCCTCTTTCTTGAAGGCTAAATTCAAGGTTAACGCTTTCCAGTCAAATATGAAAAAGGTGTACTCCAAAATACATGGCCACTCAGTGCAGGAGGGAAAGAAGCTGGACATACTTTCCACATATCCCAGGTCTCCAGAAACCAACTCAACAGTTGGTCTTTGATGCCTTCTGCGGCAGACAGGTATTTAGTAACATTCAACATCCTTTCATGGACTGAAGATCTTGGCAAGCTGAGAGTTGAAGGGAGTGTCATTAATGCTATTAATTGTGACAATAAAAAAAATCTGTGCCAAACACCACACTTAGTGATGAAATGTTAAAAAACCTTCCCTTTAAAATCAGGAACAAGACAAGGATGCCCCAATATCACTTATCTTTAACATCTTCCCAGAGGTTTTAGCTAGCTTAATAATTTAACAAAAAGAAACCAAATATGTAAAGTTTAGAAAAATAAATTAAAATGATTTAATTACAGACATGATAATTTAGAGGCTACATACAAATAATTAGCATATATAAAGAATTTAGCAAGGTTGCCCAATATAAAATATGAACAAGTCATTTGATTTTCTATTAATCATCAATAGCAGTTCCTCAAAAATAAAATGAACATTTGAAATCTTTCTACTTTTTAAATACAAGCCAGGGATCCCCATAAGCCATGGACTGATCCCAGTTTGTGGCCTGTTAGGAACTGGGCCACCCAGCAGAAGGAGAGTGGCATGCGAATAAAGCTCTGTCTTCTGTCAGATCAGCAGTGGCATTAGATTCTCATAGGAACACAAACCCTACTGTGAACTGCACATGTGAGGGATCTAGGTTGTACGCTCCTTATGAGAATCGAATGCCTAATGATCCCCGCTTCCCATCCATGGAAAAACTGTCTTTCATGAAATAGGTCCCTGATGCCAAAAGGTTGGGGACTACTGATATAAGCATTTATTGCTATGAACATCCCTCTTAATTTTGCTTTTGTTATATCTCACAGATTTTGTGTCACATTTCCATTTTCATTTATATCAATACATTTAAAAATTTGCTTCTTAATTTCTTCATTGTTTAGGAGCATGTTGTTTAATTTTCATGTGTTTGTAATCAATACATTTAAAATGTATTTATATCAATACATGTGTTTGTAATGTTTCCAAGGTTACTCTTGTTATTCATTTCTAATTTATTCCATTGCAGTCAGAAAAGATAATTGATATGATATCTATTTTTTTGAATTTGTTCAGACTTATTTTGTAGCCTAAGATATGATCTATTTTGAAGAATGTTCCAGGTGCTGATGAAAAGAATGTGTATCCTGCAGCAGTTGGGTGAAATGTTCTATAACTGTCAGACCTAACAGGTCCAGTGGGTAGTTTAACTCTCATGTTTATTTTGTCTGTATGATTTATTCATTACTGAGAGTGGAGTGTTAAAGTCCCCTACTATTATTGTTTTGCTGTCTGTCTCTCTCTCTTTAGATCTATTAATGTTTGCTAATGAAGCACCCCAAGGAACTAGAAAAGCAAAAATAAACCAAACCCCAAATTAGTAGGAGAAAAGAAATAATAAGGATAAGAAAACAAATAAATGAAATTGAGATTTAAAAGACACAGAAAATCAACAAAATGAAATGTTGATTTTCTTGAAAAAATAAAATCAATAAGTCTTTGGCTAGACCAACTAAGAAAAAAGAAAGAAGACCCAAATAATTGACATCAGAAATCAAAAAGGAAAAATAACAGCTGAGACCAAAGAAATACAAAAAATCATTAGAGACTATTATGAACAACTATATGCTAACAAATTGGAAAACTTAGATGAAGTAGATAAATTTCTAAACACATAAAACCCACCAAGATTGAATCATGAAAAAGTAGAAGATCTGAATAATCCAATAACAAGTAATGATATTGAAACCATAATAAAAAGTCTCCCATCAATGGAGAGACCAGGACCTGCAGTTTACTGCTGATTCTAGCAAACATTTAAAGGAGAACTGACACCAATTCTATCCAAACATTTTTTAAAAAATGAAGATCTGGGAGCTAAACATTGGGATGTAAAATGGGAACAACAGACACAGGGGACTCCTAAACTGAGAAGAGAGAATGGGAGAGAGGGGGAGAACGGTTAAAAAAACTATCCACTGGGTACTATGTTTACTGTTTGGGTGATGAATTCACTAGAAGTCAAAACCTCACCTAAACCTCATGGGTTTATTATGCAAACATGTACCCTCTAAATCTAAAGTTAAAAAAATTGAAAAGGAGAGAATATTTTCAAACTAATTCTACAAAGCCAGCATTATCCTGATACTAAAAGCAGACAAAGAACAATGAAAAAAGAAAACTAGGGGGTCAATATCACTGATGAACATAGGTGCAAAAATTCTGAACAAAATACCAGCAAACCAAATTCAATAACACATTAAAAAGATCATTCACTATGATCAAGTGAGATTCATCCCAGAAATGCAAAGATGGTTCAACATATGCAAATCAGTAAATATGATATTAACAGAACCAAGAACAAGAGCCATATGATTATTTCAATAGACACCAGAAAAGCATTCCATAAAATTCAACATCCCTTTAAGATCAAAACTCTCATTAAACTGGGTATAGAAGGAACATACTTCAAAATAATAAAATCCATATATGACAAACCCACAGCTAACATCATACTGAACAGGGAAAAACTGACTAAACTATAACTATCATATGGTCCAGCAATTCTACTACTGGGCCTATATCCAAAAGAAAGGAAATCAATAGATCAAAAAGATATCTACACTCTAATGTCTATTACATCATTATTAACAATAGCCAAAATATTGAATCAACCTAAAATGAGCATCAACAGATAAATGACTTAAGAAACTATGGTACATATATACACAATGAAATATTATTCAGTCATAAAAAAGAATTAAGTCCTGTCATCGACAGAAACATGAATGAACCCTAGGTCATTAAGTTAAGTAAAATAACATGGCACAGAAAGACAAATATTGCATGTTCTCACTCATATGAGGAAGCTAAAAATGTAGATCTTATGAAGATAGAGAGTGGACTGGTGGTTACCAGAAGCAGGGAAGGGTAGGGCATAGGGAAAATGGAGAGACATTGACTAATGGATACAAATATATGGTTTGTATGATAGATGAAATAAGACTTAGTGTTAGATAGATCAGTAGGCTGATCACAATTCACAATAATCTGTGTATATAATAGCTAGAAGAGTAGAAGTGGAATGGTTCTAGAAAAAAAAACAAATATCCCAAGTACACTGACTTGATCTTTACAACTTATATAAATGTATTAAATTATTACATGTACCCCAAACTACGTACATCTATTATGCAACAATAAAAAAGAGAAAATTTATAAAATAAATGAAATAAAGATGTGTAAGAACTTTGTGGAGAAAAATTCAAGCACTGTTGAAAGACATTAAAGAAAATCTAAACACTTGTACAGTCATGTGCCATGGACCATATATACAACAGTGGTCTCATAAGATTATAATGGTCTAAAAAATTCTTAGTACCTAGTGACATCATAGCTGTTCCAACATCATAATGCAACTATTAAAAAAATAAATTTAGTGTATCCTAAATGAACAGTGTTTACGAAGTCTACAGTAATGTTTGGTGATGTCCTAGGCTCTCGCATTCACTCATTATTCACTCACTGACTCATCCAGAGCAACTTCCAGAACTGCAAGCTCTGTTTATCTCTATAGATGTATCAGTTTTGTCTTTCATATGGAATTTTTACTGTACCTTTCTATTCTAGATACACAAATACTTGCCATTGTGTTACAACTGCCTACAGTATTTAGTACAGTAGCATGCTGTACAGGTTTGTACCCTGCAGTAGGCTAGACCATCTAGGTTCATGTAAGTACACTCTATGTTAGAACAATGGCAAAATAACCTAATGAGGTATTTCTCAGAATGTATCCTCATTGTTAAGTAACACATGACCATAAGTGGGGAGCTTTCCTGTGTTCATATGGATAGGAAATCTCAATATTGTTAGAATGTCACGTCTCCCAGATGTATCTATGAATTCACTGCAATTCTAATAAGAAATCTCAACAGGTGGGTATGTGTGTTTTGCATATGCACTAACTAATTGATTCTTTTTTTTTTTTTTTGAGGTGGAGTCTCACTCTGTCGCACAGACTGGAGTGCAGTGGCCGCTCCCAACCACAGTAGCCTCAACCTGCTGGGGTCCGGTGATCCTTCCGCTTCAGCCTTCCAAGTAGCCAGAATTACAGGCATGCGCTACCATGCCCGGCTGATTTTTTTATTTATTGTAGAGATGAGGTCTCACTGCCCAGGCGGGTCTTGAACCTGCGGGCTCAGGCAATCCACTCACCTCAGCCTCCCAAAGGCGTGGGATTACAGGCTGAGCCACCGAGCCCAGCTAATTGATTCTTAAAAGTTATATAGATAAGCAAAGGGCTTAGAATGGTCAATACTCCTGATGAAAAAGAGCACAGAAGAGAGGCTCGCCCTACCTGCTGCCAAAACTTAATATTCTGCTGGAATAATTGAAACAGTTGATAATGTCGACGGTACTGTGTATTGACGGGAGAAAGGGTAGACTATTCACACCTTATGCTCTCAGGTGTGAAAATATTTATTAAACAAAAAAAGCCACAAAAGATAAAATTAAAAAATGCTAAATTTGGCTGGTGTGGTGGCTCATATCTATAATTTCAGCACTTTTGGAAGGTTGAGGTGGGAAGATTGCTAGAGCCCAGGAGTTTGAGACCAGTCTAGCCAACATAATGAGACCTTGTCTGCACAAAAAAATTAAAAAATTAGCTGGGTATGGTAGCATGCTCTTGTAGTCCCAGCTACTTAAGAGGCCAAGGCAGAAGAATCGCCTGAGCCTAGGAGGTTGAAGCTGCAGTGTGCTACGTTCTGCCACTACACTCCAGCCTGGGCAACAGAGTGAGATGCCCCCCACCCACAAAAAAACAAAAACAAAAAACTTATATATTAAGTTACTGCAAATTAAGAATTACTGCTCATAAAAAAACTCCTAAAAGTGAAAAGAGAGCCATAAACTGGAAAAGGATAGTTGCAGAAAGGTAAATGAAAAACATTAGCATCCAGCATATATAGCATTCCTACTGGAAGAAAAATAGAAAACTCCCACCTGAAAAACAATGGACAAAAGACATCAACAGACATTTCATAAAGAAAAAAATATGAATAAACAAAGAGAAGCACATACTCATTATTAATCAAATTAAAACCACAACAATTTGGCAACGATTCAACTGCTGGCAAGGATGTGCTTAACCGAGCACTCTTTTACACTAATGGAGTTTAAATTGATAAAATCACTTTGGAAACCAATTTTTCATTGTGAAACAAGCATAAATTTTTACACTTTTACATTTTACATTCACATTTTTACTCCTAGGTAGAATTCCTTAGAGGTTTTTGTCTGAGAAATCATGTACAAAGATATTTGTAACATTTTTTATTACAGCAGAAAACTGGGAATACCCATTGCTCCATTGATAGACTATACAAATAAATTCTGACACACTCATATGGTGAAATTCTATACAGCAGTGAAAATGAATAAGCCATAGCTATAGTCATTAACATGGATTACTCTCACAAATACATATTTTTTAAAAGTACATTGAGAATAATGCAAAGAGCATGACTCCATTTGTACAAAATTCAAAACAATGCAATATTAAACAATGTATTGTTGAGGGGTATAGGTGATTCTAGTGTCATGTAAAAAATATATGTATGTATTTGGCTTTTATTGTTATTTTAATTGACATATAATAATTGTATGTATTTATGGGGTACAGTATGATATTTTGATATAAGTATACAACGTGTAATGATCAAATCAGGGTAATTAGCATATCAATCAGTTCAATCTTATATTTGAATGTTGGGAACATTTAAAATCTGCTCTTCCTGCTATTTGAAAATATACAATAAATTACTATTAATGATAGTCACCCTACGGTGCCATAGAACACTAAAATTTACTCCTTCTAGATCGTTGGAATTGTGTATACTTTAACCCAGTGGTGCCCAACCATTTTGGCATCAGGAAGAGATGGTTCTGGGATGATTCAAGTGCATAATGTGTATTGTGTACTTTATTTCTATTATTATTATGCCGCAATGTATAATGAAATAATTATACAACACACCACACAAAAAAAAAGAGGTGTGGACAGAAGTGGTAAATAAAATAATGGACGGGTCATGCGTGGACTAAAATGGGTCAGATTCTGACTTAAAGCCTGCCACCAGATGCAGCTGTACAACTGAAGTACATCAACTCACTTGCCACTCGCTGATAGGGTTTTGATATGAGTCTGCAAGCAATTGATATATTATGGTCTCTGTGCAGTCAAACCTCACTGCTCATGTTAATCTGTATTTGTAGCCACTCCCCTGCACTAGCATCACTGCCTCAGCTCCACCTCAGGTCATCAGGCATCAGATTCTCATAACGAGCATGCAACCTAGATCCCTCAAATGCTCAGTTCACAATAGAGTTTACGTTCTTATGAGAATCTAATGCTGCCGCTGATCTGACAGTAGGCGGAGCTCAGGTGGTAATGGGAGTGATGGGGAGTGGTTGTAAATATAGATGAACCTTTACTCATTTGTCAGCTGCTCACCTCATGTTGTGTGGCCAGAAGGAGAGTTTGGGGACCCCTGCTCTAACCAACCTCTGGGTATCTCCTGCTCCCCACCCTTCCCAGCCTCTAGTAGCCACTATTCTACTCTGCTTCTATGACATCAATTTTTCGTTTTCTTTTTGCAATAAATGTATTTTTAAAAGCCCTCAAATTCTGCAAAATCATGCATTAACAGTAACAGATTATAGACTTTTTCTACAAAAAAATAGAAAAAACTCTATAACTTTGTAGCCAGAATATCTATAAAACAACAAAAATCCTTATAAAACATTCGGACAATGAGACAAATTATATTCTTTTAAAATTTTATTTATTCTATCTATCTATCTATCTATCTATTTAAAACAGAGTCTTAACATGTTGCCCAGGCTGGTCTCGAATTCCTGGACTTAGGCAATCCTCCTGCTTCGGCCTCCTAGAGTGCTGGGATTATAAGCATGAACCACTGTGCCTGGCTGACAAATTATATCCTTAATAAAGAAATATTTGTCAATTTTTAAAAAGTAAATAAATACTACTGCAAATATAAGAATTCATCACATGGGAAAGAGGAAGATCACTTCTTAGGAGAAGGCTTAAGGGAGTGGAGAAACCTGCCTTAGGATAAAAATGCTCGAAGATCAGGAAGAACTGTATGAGCACTTCCAAGATAAAATACAATGCCAAAGTAAGCCAAGAGGAAGAACTTGCAGCAGACGAGTTCCACGAACTGAAATTCACAGCTCGCTGTATTCGGCTGTGTTAGTGTGCTCTGCAGTCAGTGGCAGTTCCTTGGTGGTGCAAAACTGGTGGTGCAAAACACTCATGTGTTGGGAAAAGTCTTATATAAGCAATGTGCCTTCCATGTATATTGACACAATTCCCTTATTTGCTGATTGTTTATAAACTAATGTGCATCCCAGTAGCATAAGTTGTAGCATAACAAACTGAATATATATGTGTTTAAAACTATAAAGAAAGGGAATGTGAAATATAAATTTTGGAGAGGTTACCTCTTTGGAGGAAAGAGCAGGAAAGACTTGATTAGGGGCACGCAGGGATTCCAAAGAATTAAATTTTCTTAAGCTGAATTATAGAGTCAAAAGTATCTATTTTATAATTATTCTTTTAAATCATAGATATATAGTACATGTTACCTTTAGTATGAATAACATATTTCATAATAAAAACAAAGAAAACAATGTTTGAGCATTTCATAATAAAATATTAGTAAGACATAAAAGTCAAAAATTAAAATTAGTTACGGAATTTACTAAGAAAAAGAATTTTTTTTTTTTGAGTCAGAGTCTCACTCTGTTGCCCAGGCTGGAGCGCAGTCGTATGATCACTGCTACTGATCACAGCCCTGAACTTCTAGGCTCAGGTAATCCTTCTGCCTCAGTCTTCCAAGCAACTGGAACTATAGGCATGGCTATTTAATAATCACCAAGCCTGGCTATTTAAAAAAAAAATTTATTGTAGAGATGAGGTCTTACCAAGTTGCCCAGGTTGTTCTTGAACCCCTGGGCTCAGGCAATCCTCTCACCTCTACCTTCCAAAGTTCTGGGATTACAGGCATGAGCCACTGCCCCCAGCCAGAAGAGGTTTTTATATAAAAACAATGTTTGCTAACAGTAAAATACACAAGCAACATAGAAAAGTGGAAAGAAGAAATAAAAAAACAAAAAAAGCCCTATCAAGGTACCTTATATGGTGATTTTATAAACATATATAATTTTACAGAAATAGTATCTTAAACATTCTGATATGGTCACTTTTTTCATTTAACAATATGCTTATTATCATAAATACATAATAATCATATTTAATGATTTCCTAGTGGTTCATAATATGTGTGAGTCAAAATTTACATAGTCAATCATCTACTGCTGAGTATGTAAGACATTTCTTATTTTTTTACTTTTACAAATAATATTTCAACTAACCTATTTTCAAATACTTCTTCAACATTTGTCTGATGATCTCCTTAGCATTCATTTCAAGAGATGGAAATGCTGTGTCATGAACTCTTTTTGTGGGTTGCTTAGTAATAATTTTCTCCTTATTAAGATAACTAAGACCAAGGGTGGGGGCTCATATCTGTAATCCCAGCATTTAGAGAGGCCAAGACAGGAGGATCACTTGAGGCCAGGAGTTTGAGACCAGCCTGGGCAACATAGCAAGACCTTGTCTCTGCTAAAAAAAAAAATGGATGTGGTGGTGCACTCGGGAGGTGCTACTCGGGAGGCTAAGGTGGAAGGATCACCTGAGCCAAGGAGTTTGAGGCTGCAGTGAGCCATAAGCATGCCACTGCACTCCAGGCTTGGTGACAGAGTGAGACTCCGATTCAAAAAAGAAATTGTTTTTATATAAGGAGTGCTAATTGATTTTTTGTTTCAGTATTTTATTTCCTGAGGTTAAATTGTTCTTTCTATGGATATGTAATAATAATAATAATAATAATAATAATGTCAGAAAGCTCTGCACAGCCCTCAGGAGTCAGAGTGGTGAGATTTATTTTTTAAGGATCTGAAAAAAATGCCTCAGGAAAGGCCCAAATCAAAGGCTTAAATGATCAGACACAAGATTACCAGTTGAAGCATCCAACGAAGAATACAAATAGATGAAAGACAGATGGGTGGACTCTCTAGAAACAGAAATGGAGAATGAAAAGGGGTCAATGAAGAAAGTGGCAGAGAGATGGTCAAAGCGGTAAAGGCAGAAAGAAAAGCTGAAGAAAGAGCGAGGGCACTTTGCAAAGGTATCCTGAAACTTAAAAGAAGGAGAGGCAATGTGATCAGTGTAGGCGATCACCATGCGTCAACTGCACAAGGCAGCTGAGAGGTGACCTGGTCAGGAAGCCAAAGCACCCTGGGTCACAAGAGGAAAAAAAAATGAATGAAAACCTGCATCAAGAAAAAAAAAAAGTTATTAGAGAAACTGAAAAGACAGAACTCAAGTGTCCATAGAAATGCTTATTTGGTTATGGGGGAAATTATAAACATAAAATGGAGGCACTGGTAAATGTGAACGCTGGTTAAAGATCTTGTTATTAAGAAAGAAAAGTGAGGCCGGGTGTGGTGGCTCAAGCCTGAAATCCCAGCACTTCGGGAGGCTGAGGCGAGAGGACTGCCTGAGCTCAGGGGTTCGAGACCAGCCTGGACAGCATGGTGAGACCTCGTCACTACAATAAATCAAAAAATAAGCTGGGCGTGGTAGCGCGTGCCTGTAGTTCCAGCTACTTGGAAGGCTGAGGCGGAAGGATCACCTGAGCCCAGCAGGTCGAGGCTGTGGTGGCCATGAGTATGCCACTGCACTCCATCAGCCTGGGCTACAGAGTGAGACTCCAACTCAAAAATAAAGAAAAGAAAAGAAAAGAAAAGTGTAGAATTTCCTTCACAGTATGAAGGAGAGTAGAGAAAGATAGCTGCTACTCCAGGGGAAAAAAAAAAAGGCTGCTGGGGTTCACAAAACCAGGTAGTGGAGGGTGGTGGAGAGGACATGTAGTTAGTTTAGATGGGGAAAACATTTTTGATCAAACAAGCTATGAATTTCCCACCTGCCCACACAAGAAACACAATGCCAGACAATTTTGTGCAATTATTTCAGGACAAATAATCAGCTTCTAAGCTCAGCCCAGCAAGCAGGTGGGCCAAAAAAGTGACTGAAGAGTCATTAGCATAAAAAATACCAACAGAGGAAAAAACCAAGATGGAGGTCCAATGGCTACATCTAAAGGGGGAGATGTTGACCAAAGGTCCACACTTTCAGTTATGAGGTGAATAAATTCTGGAGACCTAATGTACAGGATGTTGACCATAGTTAGCAATACTGTGTTGCATACTTGAAATTTTCTAAGAGAATAGATCTTAAATGTTCTCACCACACATTACAAAAAAGGTAACTAAGGTGAGGGGATAGATATGTTAGTTGCCTTGATTAATCTTACATACATCAGATCATTACATTATACACCTAAATTTATATAATTTTATTTATTAACTATATCTCAGTAAAGATGGGGGATAAAGCAACACCCAGACATGTAGCCAATTCCCTTCTGTTGGACATGGAAACTGTTTCAATTTTTTTTTTTTTTTGAGTTGGGGTTTCACTCTGTCACCCAGACTGGAGTGCAGTGACCACTCCTGGCCACCGCAGCCTCGATCTGTTGGGCTCCGGCGATCCTTCTGCCTCAGTCTTCCAAGGAGCTGGAACTACAGGCGCGCACTACCACGCCGGGCTCATTTTGATTTATTGTAGAGATGAGGTCTCACCAAGTTGCCCAGGAGGGTCTTGAAACTGCGGGCTCAGGCAATCCACTCCCTCAGCCTCCCAAAGGCGCGGGATTACAGGCTGAGCCACCGAGCCCGGCTCAATATTTTTTTTTTTTTTTTTGAGTCAGTCTCATTCTGTCACACTGGCTGGAGTACAGTGGCAAGCTCATGGACACTGCTGGGCTCAGGTGATCCTTCTGCCTCAGACTTCCAAGTAGCTAGAACCACAGGCATATGCCACCATGCCCGGATACATTTTTGATTTGTTGTAGAGATTAGGTCTCGCCAAGCTGCCCAGACTGGTTTCAAACCCCTGGGCTCAGGCAATCTTCTTGCCTCTGCCTCCCAAAGTGTTGGGATCACAGGCACGAGCCACAGTGCCTGGCCTCAAATTTTTCATATTATGAGTACTGCCATCCTGAACTTCCTTCGGATAAAATCTTTTAACATATTAGTGATTATTTCCTTAGCTGAAACTCAGACAAATGAATTGCTAAATAATAAAAACATTTGAAAAGCTTTTTATATGTATTGCTAAATTGCCTTCCAGAAATGTGTACTCACTTATACTCTATAGCAGAGTGTGAGAGAGCTAATGGAAAACTCACTACATTTTTTTTCTAAGGAGAGAAGAAACACCCCAGAAATTAAGTTTTTGACTATGGACTTTAGAATTATATAAACTGAATTTGAATCTAGGCTGTTTTACTTACTGGCCATGAAATCTCAGACAAATCACTTAAACTCACAAAATCGCAGTTTCTTCGTGTGTATTCAGAAAATAACTACCTAAAATTTTTTCACAGGGTTAAACAAAACAATGTATAAAATTCTTAGCACAATGCCTGATGCACTGTAAACACTAAATATAGAGTAAATGGTATTCCTCAGGATAATTTTTTCCCTAGGGTTTTCATGATAGTATTTCATAACAACACTTTCACAGAATAGCACATGGAGTTTGGCACCAAAGAGAAGGAATTCAGATAACAAAATACACTGAAGGAAGCATCAGGAATAACACAAAGCTGGTTCATATTATGGGTCAGCAAAAAGCCTTCTGAGCAAGAAAATTAATTGAATCTACAATTATGCAATAGTGGTGGTGTGAGTGTAGCAGTGTGGCTACATGAGGCTGTAAAATCAACACAACCAGCACTTTTGTACTAAGTGGACAGGCAGGAAATGAAGCGTCCCAGGAAATCTTACCCCTTTGCTGTGAGGCCCAGCTGCTCTGTAGACCTGTTACAAGGAAGTAATGACAAGTGTGGGGAAATTGCAAAAGGAAGATTATAAGTCTTGGGATACGCAAGTTAGGTGCTTGTCACAGTAGCTTGATAACACCACTCAAGCAATAATAGGAGTAATAAACTCAAGAAGAGGGAGCAGGAAGTGAGGAAGAAGGAGGAGAAGGAAAGAAGATGACAGGAGGAGAAATGGGAAGGGAGGGGACAGGGAGATAACAACCAAAATGCACAAACCAAATGACTGTGTCCACCATGCTGGTCCCAGTAGATCTCGCTAGGGGGCAAGCAGTTCCCCATATGCACAAGCTGAAAATGGGCAGAAGACTCTTGGAAGATTACAAGGATGTAGAGTGAAACTGGAAAGTATAATAATGAAAACAGAATTTGAGTAAACACAGAAGGAGGGAAGGGAGTTCTGGAAACCTCAAGAGGAACCAAGGGTTATAAGACATTGCCATCTCATGACATTCACGAGAAAATTCCTTCTCATAGAAAAGTTCCTTCTCATAACACTGGGAATGACCTTCTCATGACCACAAGGAAAATACTAAAAGATCACTCACAGCTGGAATGCAGGGAAGGAGGTTAAGAAGAGTTAAACCTGGCCTATTTTTTGCCTTCTTGTTGGTGTGGCCAGATTTCAACAAGGCTGGAAGGGACACGTGGTGGAGATGGGTGACTAGAAGAAAGAAGAGGAAAGAGTGGAGGGTGAGGGAGGCAACCTGTCCCCACCATGGCTGTTTCAATAAGCCCCAATTTCGAGGAGTTCCAAATCCAGTTAAGAAGTCAAAAATCCCCTGGTGTGAAAAAACAAGGACATATGACATATGGCCAAGTAGGAACAACAGATGCAATTGGCTATGGACTGTGGACAGGTCTAGCTGGAAAAGTTCCCTGGTGTAGAAGGTCTGGACTGGGATATGGATAGGTGGTAAGGAGGGAGGAGGTTTCTTGGGACATGGGGGAATTGGCAGAAACTAAACAGAGGAGGCAGGAATGACAAGGTGTGTAGACTGGAGACCTGGTGACGTGTCCCATCATGTGAAATGGGCAGGACAGTACATGGGAAGAGTGTGGGCTTTGGGACTAAGATACTTATTTTTACTACTTACAAACCCAGAGGCCCAGAACCTCAGTCTTCTCATCTTTTAAGTGAGGATAATATCCTTCTTTCAGGGTTGTTGAAGGAAGAGAAAATATAACGCACTGTACTAACACAGTTACTGGCAAATAAGAGATCGGAAAGTGATAAATAATAATTTTATTATATTACTATCCCTAGATATAAAAGCACAGCATAGACATGAAAGGGCAGGAGAATGATAATATAAAAACCATGCTGCAGATTTCCAGAAATGAAATGAAATAAAAAAGGTACATTGTAAGGGGTGATAAAAATTAAAGAGCCTGGATTACAGCCAGGCTACCTAAAGAGTGGTCCATGGATTGCTTGGGAACTCGTAGGAGCTGTAGACATTTGGCCTCACCCCAGATCTACTTAATCTGAATTTTTAGGGAATGGAGGTCAGCAATCTACATGGTAATGATACCCCCACCTTTTTTTTTTTAAGTTAAAAAGCTCTGGACTGGAAGATTTGGAAAAATTTATTGACCAAGAGATTAATTCAAAATAGATACACCTGTTCTCCAGTTAGCTTTAACCTCAAAACTAATCTTTCCACATGTGCAAGAGAGTAATTAATTTATAAAGAGAACATTGGAGATTCTGCAAGGAAAGTGTAACTATGGAAAAGGTTAAGATTGATTACAGTTGCCAAATCTAGTCACGATAAATGGAATAAAGAGGATCTGTGTCGGGTGCGGTGGCTCCTGCCTGTAATTTCAGCACTTTGGGAGACCAAGGTCAGAGGATTGCCTGAGCTCAGGAGTTTGAGACCAGCCTGGGCAACAGGGTGAGATCTCATCCCTAATAAAATGACAAAAATATTAGCCATGCATAGTGGTGGATGCCTGTAGTCCCAGCTGCTTGGAAGGCTGAGGAAGAAGGATCTCCTGAGCTGGCCAGGTTGAGGCTGTGGTGGCCATAAGCATGGGAAAATACGCCACCCTGGATGACAGAGTGAGACACCTAAATAAATAAATAAATAAATAAATAAATAGGATCTGTGTCAATTCAGTCATGTTTTGCTGCTAATTAAGTTACCAGAAACCTTTAGGATTTTAGAGCTTTGAGGATTTTGGAACTGTAGACCTATGCAGACCTATGTAAACAACCCTATGTGGCAGATACTCTTATCACCCCCACTGTACAGGTGAGGAAAGTAGGACCTGAAGAATTTTCCAAGATTAGAGGGCTAATACATGGCAGAGCTAGGATTTGAACGTAGCTGGTGAGACTCCAGAAACCAAGTTTTTAGCTGCTATTCTAGAAACTTCCTACCCGCCAAAATGCTGCTTCCTTCCCACCATTATGTATTTAACTACTCTCCTATTATTGAACATGTAGCTTCTTTTCTAGTGTTTCACTTTCCAATACACACTGTGAAGAACACCTTTGGGAATGAATCTTTAATTATATTTCTGATAACTTCTTTATATAGAGCTCTGGAAATGGAATTCTTTGGTCAAAGGCTGTGAACTGTTTCAGGGTTTCAAGGCAATTGCTTTCTAGAGAATTTGTTATGAGAGTAACCACTGTGCCCTATTCCACTAGCATTATCTTCAAAGTCCTAGCATTCTTGGTAAGGAAACTGGTATATCATTTTTTAAATGCTTCTTTTATTTAAGTAAAGTTAAAATATTTTTATGCTTCACCATCCTCTATCCAAGTGCTATTCCTTATTCAAAAGACATGACATTCTTTGGCTACTTTTTTTGAAACCATGGTCTTAATGTTCTTCCTATTAAGTTCTATGAGCTTTACACACACACACACACACACACACACACACACACACACACACACACACACACACACACATTTTGAGTTGGAATCTCACTCTGTCGCCCAGACTGGAGTGCAGTGGCAATGGCATGCTCCCAGCTCACCACAACCTTGACTTCCTGGGCTCAGGTGATCCTTCCACCTCAGCCTCCTAAGTAGCTGGGATTACAGGCACACACCACCACCCCTGGCTAATTTTTGATTTTTATTTTTTGTAGAGATGAGGTCTTGCTATATTGTCTAGGCTGGTCTCGAATTCCTGGGTTCAAGCAATCTTCCCATCTCAGCCTGAGGAATGAGCCACTCTGCCCAGCCAAGCTCTTTATATTTAAAATTTTGAAACTTTTGGCATATCTGTTGCAACATTTTTTAGTTTATTTTCCTTTTAATTTAATTATGGCTTTTTTAGTTTTTAAATGTTTGCGTAATAAAATCTATCAATATTTTCCTTCATAATTCTCTGCTACTTTCATACTTAGAAAGAACTTTTTCATTCTTATAAAATATACACTGCTCGTCTCTCCAAAAAATAAAAACTTTCCACACTTCAAGTTGTAACTTCAAGTTAAAACTTGACTGAGTATATTTACAGTAAATAGTTCATTCTTCAGAAAGCTAAACAAGCTACGTCTGTTCATTTTTGCTGATGGATATCCTTCAAGTTCTTTGAAATCTGTGAATGCTGCTGAGGCAACCAGATAGTGGAAAGAGTAGAGTGAGGAACAAGAAGAGACGGCGACATTAACCAGGTCTCTGGCCGTCAGGCTTCTTTGGCAAACCACTCCACCTTCCAGTATCTGATTTCCTAATTTGTAAAATGGAGATAATCACCTGTCCTGCCCATCTCCCTTATTTATCTCCTGACATGTTTTGAGGATCAAATGAGTTAACGTTAGGAGGGTGCTTTGTCAATCACTGACTGCCATACCAGTCTAAATATTGAGATTTGCTCACTTTATTAAGTCATTCATTCACTTGTTCATTGGTTGATTGATTGAGTCTGCTCCTCTAATGTACCAATGCACGATGCTGGACTCTGGGATTTTGACATTGAATAAGACATGCTGTCTATACTTGATGAACTTGAACAATGTGTATTAGTTCATATAAGTCTTTTAATAACCATGAGATAGGTAATATTATTAACATAACCCCAGTTTATAGACAAGGAAAATGGGGCACTGAGGTTGAATAACCTGCCCAAAGTCACACAGCTAGTAAGCTAGTAGACAAGCCCAGGCAGTCTAACTCCAGAGCCAAGCTTTTACCACTATATTGTACTGAATCTCAAAAGATGACTATGGAAATTGGTTGATAATTGCATAGGGCATTAATTTTATTTAAAATATTTTCATTTTTAAGAGTGTCAAAAGAGAAGCTCACTTAGTCTCCTCACTACCTTCCCCCCAATCTCTTAATTAATTGACAAACAGCCTAAAAGGGTTCCAGTGGGCAGGGGGAATGTAGGAGTGAACAGACCCAATCCTGATCTGGAGAAGCTTGTGATCTAATGGACTGGAGGCCTGAAACTGAGATAGAGAACCTTGGCCTGAGGGTCCCCCAATCCCATCCTGCCTGTCTTAGATCAACTGGCACATCCCCTCCTAATCTTCCTGCCCACTCTTTGCCACAAGGGCTGCCAGACTAAAGATCTGGTTACCAAGGCTGATGTCTCTGGGTACACAGTCCCAAATCAATGCCTGGCATGCAGTTGGAGCCCAACTGGTGAACTAAACTAAAAACTTATGTCAAATAACAGAATATTTAGAAAGACTAAATGAAGGGTATGATCATCTTCTAGTAAGAGGAGAAAAACAAAACTCTTTCTTAAGAACAAACAATTATTAAGGAGTAACAATTACAATGTCTCTGAGCCTGCTTTTTTCTTCCTATGTGGAAAACAACAACAGATAAACAAGAAACTTGCTTGTTAGGAACTCCTACCAACAGAAAATATGGAATAAAAAAGTTCATTTACTCCATTTTTCTGTTTGTTAGTAATTTTGCTTGTGTGTGTGTGAAAGACTTGTTGAAGAAAGGATGGCTAAAATTAGTTTCCTCTCTGCAGGAAACTAACTTTGCCCACATTTTCACTGGTAAGCATTCACTGAGGGTAGAGGAAAAACATGTTTCCACCTTGGTTCCTAGGGGGAAAAATCAATTATAAATGAGAAAACATAAAAGCAAATTAATTCAGGTTACTAAACCTATGAAACCTTCACTCTTCTTGTTGTTCAATGTAAGGAAAGACCCCAGGGACTGGTTGAGCCAAAGGATATGGGTCAGTCAAGCACCCACCATATGCCAGGCATTGTGTGAAGCACTTTTCATATACAGCTCATTGAAACCTCATGAACGTCCTGTGAAGGAGACACTACCTTAGTTTTACAGATCTCAAAGGAATGTCCACCAGCAAAAACAGGCTCAGATAGGTTAATGCTTTGTCTAGGGTCAGAGATGGAAAACCCATTTTTAAACAAACTAGGCTGTGCATGGCAGAGGCTGATCTTATTTTCCTCATTTCATATCTGGCCACCTCACTCATTTGGCTCTGCCTAATTATAATGTCTGCTCATTTCTGTGGCTTCAAGTAATAACACAGTTGTTCGAGCAACTGTATCCAAGCGTACACACTTAATCAGCACTTCCTCGTATCCACCTTTGGTGGAAATAGGAATGAAGCTCTTGGTAACTTTTCAACAAACACTATCACACAAATCTGGATTGTTTCCTGTCTTATGAATGGGTGATGTGGTTACCAAGGCAGCACTGTATTATGAAATAGAGACCACCTACATCTTCTAATTCTCGCTGACTTTAATAAAATTCACACGGGCACCTCAATCAGTGCTTACTGGATATGGGAGGACAGGAAGAAAAAGGAGAAAAAAGTCAATCAGGCTGGTGCCAGGCAAGAGTTGAACCAAAGCTACCAAGCATGATTGAGGGTTACACGTGGCACTTCAAGGCAATGACAAATGGGTAAAGTCTATTGTCCATTTACCCTGAACTTGAAAGCCTCTCAGAAATTTGAGAGATGGAGATAGAGATAGAGATAGAGATAGATAGAGATAGAGATAGAAAGAGAGAGAGGGAGAGAGAGGGAGAGAGAGAGAGAGGGAGAGAGAGAGAGACAGAGAGAGAGAGAGAGAGAGAAAGAGAGAGAGAGTGTGGAGAGAGAGGGAAAGGGAGAGAGAGAGAGAGATTGATTGAGATTATTTGGTGTGGATCAACTGGACCTTCCTGATCCTATTTTATGCTAGGACACAGAAGTAGTCAAGAGAGAGAGAGAGAGGAGAGAGAGGGAAAGGGAGAGAGAGAGAGAGATTGATTGAGATTATTTGGTGTGGATCAACTGGACCTTCCTGATCCTATTTTATGCTAGGACACAGAAGTAGTCAAGGGGTCTTTTGAATCAGAGGCAGCATTTTTGGTACCAATCATGAAGTTCTCTACACACAAGCACTTCTCAGATTCCTGATCCCCAGTTCTGACTGATACCCAGTTTCCTTTTGTCACTTAGATCATTTAGATCAGCAGTTTGCAACCTTTTTGGAATCAGGGACTGGTTTCCTGGAATTTTTCCATGGACAGGGATCGGGGGGCAGGGGGTAATCAGGCATCAGATTCTCACAAGGAGTGCACAACCTAGATCCTTTGCATGTGCAGTTCACAATAGAGTTCGTGCTGCTATGAGAATCTAATGCCGCTGCTCATTTGTCAAGAGACAGAGCTCCGCTTGCCCGCGCTTACCTCCTGCTGTGTGGCCTGGTTCCTCACAGGCCATGAACCAGTACTGGTAAGTCTTAGGTGACAGAACCCAAGGATGACAGACTAGAATTCCAGACCTCACCCCTCCACATCCTCTTTCTCACCATCTACATCTAATGAGTAGTCAAGATCTATGGTGGAGTCTACTTCAGAGATATCTCAAGCATGTAGCTCTTTTTCTCCATGGCGACCATGGTTCAGACCATCGCCATCGTCTGAATGGTTATAATAACTGTAAGTGGTCCCTCTGTTCTAAATGAATGCCCTTAAACCAGAATGATTGCACTCTAAACAAAGATGCTCACTAATCCACTTCTCTGTGTGAAACTCTCCAGCAGCTTCCTTTCCTCTAGAACAAGTAAGCTAACAATTACTGTTGCATATTCTATGCATATCTTATCTCAATCTTTGCAGCAATCCTATGAGGGAGGTAATTCTTTCATTACAATTAATTACTGAGGCCCCACAACTAGAAAGTTGCTAAAATCTGGGTCTCTATGACCTTGAGCGCATATCTAGCCACCTTGCTGGCCTGACTAGCCCTCCAGACTCATCCTTCAATGAGTCCCTCTTGTTCCTTGTGCTTCAGCTCTTTGAACCACTTGCCGGTCCTAGAAATTGACATGGTGTTTCACTTCTCTGGTTTTTGTTGTTGTTTGTTTTTGCACATGAATCCATCTCCTGTTATGCCTTTTCCTTTTTGTCTACCTGGGGAAGCGTCTCATCTTTCAAGCTGCAACTCAAGCATGACCTCTTCCATGAACCTTTCCCTGACCATCTCTTTCCTTTGGTAGACTTGGCCACGTCCCTCCCTTGTGTATCACTGTATGAGTGATGCTTACATTATAACAAACACAGTACTACCCATACAGAGATGAGTATGACTCCCCCTCTTATACATTTATGAATTCCTTAAATGTTGGGACTGAGTCTTAGTAGTCCATTTTATCTAAAGTATCTAGTATAGTTCTGGGCATACAAAAGTCTCACTGTAAATATTGTTGAATGAATAAAAATATTTGTTTAAGCATGAACTATGTTGCTTGGTTAGAGCACCCCTTACATTACATTGTGATATTTATATTTCTTTTATTTACAGCATCAATGCAGTTTTAGGGTAACTAAAAACCTTTTTTGACATCCTCTCAATTAGAGCAGTGGATAAGAATGGAGGGAAAGTATTACAGCTCACGTGCCACATCTGTTTTCACCTGAGAAACTATTCAGCGATAACACTGAATGTCACTGTATAAGCCAAGTTTGGTAGGAGGGCTGTATACATATTTACCTTATCAATGGGAGTATGGATGATTCACATTTGAACTGCAATGTACACATTCGATTGTATATGATAACATAAATTGCTAAGCATAAAGTTAATCTAAACATTTGATTTTTTTTAAATGGGAGAAAAGACTTACAGATTTATTAACATGGAAGTGTGCACAGGAGTCAGACAAATTATGAAACTCAAGACAAGGCAAAATGATTGACACTTAAATGTCCTCTTCATAGAGGAGAGAGAAATGAGGGATGTAGTTTTGAGAGGTAGGAAATAATTTTCAGGGGTATTGGATGAGCCCAAAGAACAGGCACCTTCGTCAGACCAAGTTCCTCTGATTCTGAAGAGATGGCGACAAACTGCAGAAAGGTGAGGGGCAGAACTTCACTGTGAACAAAGGTTGTTTTATCATGCAGATAAAGTTTCCCGGGTAATCTCTCAAAACTGCCCTCAGAGTAGAATAGACATCTGTCTGGGCATGGTGATAACTTTTAGTCTTTTCTCTTCTCAGATGCTTAATCTTTCCTGGTTATTTGATGAGATTCCTAGGAAGAGGTTTTTAGACAGTTGCTTTATTTGGGAAGAAGTAAAAGAAACTTCCAGATAAAGTCCCTCCCTGCACTTAAGGACTGGTGGAGGACGAACAAGAGAAGGTTAGAAAGTCCTTGGTTCTAAGTCTGCTTTAAACATTTAATTTAAAAGCAAGAATACAGTAGTAGAAAATCATGACAACACACGTGATGCTGTGATAACAAAGAATTCTCTTCCAAAGTCTCAGAAATGCCAAATCTGTACATGTAGTATGGCAAATGCCACAGGGCCGGCAGTCTTCTTGATGACCAGAAGCCAATTACAAATTCTTAATGGATACAATCTGATGCTACCTTGAAACCAAATGTATCCTCAACTTTCTCCTCTGCCCTTGAATCTCAGTTCCAGGAAGGTCTCCCTGAGAAAGTCTTCCCTGGTCTCACAGTTCAGTCTGTATACACCCTCAGAAAAGCTCTGTTTCTTTCCTTTGGAGAGCTTATCTTAGCTTGTAATTACAGAGTCAATACGTAGTTATTTTACTAACAGCTGCCTCCCCTAAGCATCTGTATGCTCCAGAAGAGCAGGGACCTCGCCAGGTTTTATATACCATTTGCTCCCAGTGACTGGCACATGGCCAAGGTACTGTGAACATTTTGAATAATGAATGATGAATAATTTTTTAACCTCTTATTCATTGCCCTGTTCTCTTAAAAATTACATACAACTCCTCACTAGTGTCAAACTTGATGTCAACCCATTCCTCTTTATTACCTTCCTACCCTATCACACGAATCAGTCTTTATTTTCTAACCCCCTTCTCCCCATTCTCCCCCATTCAAACAATCTTAGAAGCAGCAGCTTCTAACCAACCTGAACTTTCTGACGTAGGTGGGATCCAGTTCAAGTTTATGCAGCATGAAAAAACGAACAAAATAAAGGAAAATGTGGAGCCTGGCATAGCTATTATGTTAAACAGTTTACACACCTCCTAAAGAGTCAGTCCATTCAGTAAAATAATTTCAACCACTCTGTTTTATCATACAGACAAAAACTGGTTGATCTGCTGATTTTTTCCACTTAATGTGTTTTTGCCTATCACAGAAAAAGTCTTGGAACAGAGTCGATGGTGCTGACTGTTGGCAGAAAGTAGGCCACATGTGTGGTCTCTTATCAAAATGATCTGGGGGCTGTTCCGGAATGACAGGGCCCTGTGCTCCAGGGTTCTTCTCCACTCCAGGGTCTTGGCCTCCTCCTCCCTTTCCACTCCCCTTCCAACTTCCTCTCCTACCTCTTTCCCTGCCCCTTTGTCTACCACAAAGCAACGTCCCCAAGGCCCTTCACAGGGCCCCTGGGAGGCAGATAGAAAACGTCCCAGGTCCTTGAGAGGACACATCTTAGGCACGCTACCGGGGGGTGGGAGGGGGGAGGTCTGTCCTGGGGGGGTGAGTGGAGGCTGGAAAGGTGTAATAATCAATGCAAAGGCGTAATAACCAGCACAGTTCCATTTTAAGGATTAGGAATCAGAATGGTGTTAAACTCTGGGAATCCAGAGTCTTTAGGAAAGATGCTTCATTAACTCCCCTCAGTCACAGACTTGACCTCAACTGCACTTGGAAAGGTCAGTTTGGGGGGGGGGCAGGACAGGTAGAACTTGTCAGGGACTCTTCCCCAGTGTACCTGTCTTCAAATCGCTGGAAGTGTTCAGGCAAAAATGAAATGCGTTCTCCTTCGTGGGCTCCCTTCCTGAGGTCCACCCCAGCGAAGGGCATTTGAGGACAAGAGAGGTGCTGAGGGAAGGATTGTTGGAGATTAAGGGATGTGGGCAGTGGCGGTGACATCATTTTCTTCTGATACTTTCATTACGCCGGAGGTAGATAAAGAATCAAAAGGAGGGGACAGAAGTAGGAAAGAATATGGGTAAATAAAGGAGGTGCAGACACAAACGCTCGTATACGCATTGTCTCCAGAAGGTAAATGTGTTATGTGATTTAAAAAAAAAATCATGTGCACACATTATCCATCAAAAGTTACAATTTTAACAATTAGCCAATCTGGTACTTTTTCTCCCTTAGGAATATAAACAGAGGCTGGTGACCAGATCCGGAGACTGACCCCCCTAATTTGGTGCCACGGAGGCAAGGACCGCAAGGCAGCTGTCGGCTTGGACCAGGAGTCCCCACTCCAGAGTAGAGGGCTTCTTTCCATATCCATACACTCTAGAAAACTACTTGTCCTGGTTAACACACGCAAAGAAAGTTCTTTCTGAGAAGTAAGGCGGAGGCGCAACGCTACCGGTAGCGGGAGTCAGCGCGCTCTCCCGTTCTGGGTGGCCACTGAGCAGTCTGGCCCTGTACCAGGGGAACCCCTGGTCCTGTGACCTGGATCCTAGCTTCCCCCACGTCCCGCACACAGTACTCCCCAGACCGAGCAGCTCGGGCGTGCGCCACTCATTGGGCCCTCGAACCCTTGGCCCCCGGACTCTGACACGTCCTTGCCCCACTGGGAGCGCTTTCCGCCCGCCCTCCTAGGGTCCCTCTGTCCTACCTGAGCCCTGACTCGGCTCCTTCGCGCAGGGTCAGCTCCGGCCCCTCGGCTGCTGGTCTCCACGAGGATGGGCTCGTGTCTGAGCTCAGGACCGCGCGCGGGCCCGGCTCCCGAAGCCAAGGTCACGGTCTTGGAGAGGCGCGCGCGGCTCCCTGGCGCTCCCGGCGCCCGCCCTCCGGTCCCGCCACAGCAGCCCCCGCAGACCCTCTGGGCGGCCGCTGCGCTCCGGGCCCCGGAGCTCCGCCCCTCTCCCGCTCCCCGCCCGCCTGTCCCCTCGGGGTCCCGGGCGGCCGAGCCCAGCTCCCCTCCGAGCCCACTCGTCGGCTGCTCTCCAACCCCCCACCCCCGGCAGCCCCGGTTCCCTCACCGGTTCCCTGCTGCCATGGAACTCCCTAGGCTGCACAGACCTGAGCTGACTCCTCCGGAGCCCGGCGCTAAGGGCGCACCCTCCCTTCCCCGAGGGCCACTCTCCGGGTCTGGTCCCCGAGAGACGGCGGGCCCTGCACTCAGGTCCTCTTCTGTCCTCTCCGGTGTCGCGCCAGGGGGTCCTGGCTTCCTAATCGTGCTCTTGCTGTTGGAGAGATTCCCCTTCCTCACCCCCACTCTTTGGAGGTAGAAAGAGGCTTAGGGGGCTTACGACGCCACCAGCGTTCTCTGTGCTGAGGATGGGACAATTTCCCCCCCTAATGTAAGGTCAGAGAGTCACAGTAAAATAAGTATAAATCTCGTGCCAAAATTCTTACGCATTCTGCTAGACTCAGGTCAGACGTTGCCTACGCAGCAAGACCTTCTCGGTGCTAGCAAGCAGCTCCTTCCTTCCACTCTCCTGCGCGAAGGGGTGCATGGTCTTCCCTAACCCGCCACCCGCACCTGTTGCGCGTGGTCTACTCTACCCGATCCCACGGCGCGCTCTTTGGAGGCTGGGACCTAGCTTGCTCATCCCTGTCCCCGGCCCCTGGCATGGCGCCTGCGACCCAACACGGCACTCGAATATGTTATGAATAAGTGGAAAATTAATTTCTTTTATAGAAAACCAGGTGTGTGTTTTTCTTTTTACCTTCCAATAAAGCATACTCCTTTGGGTGGGCAATTTGCTATTGTCTTTATAAAGAACCACCAGAAATAGTCCCTTCAATGAAGTATTCCACGCTTTGGGAAATTTCCAGCACAAAATATCCATGTGAGATAGATGTTTGTAGTGAGATCATTTATTAAAGGAAATAAATTTCAAAACCACAAAAAGCAAACAAAGCCAAACTGTCAGCAGAAGGAAATTGGTTAAATAAATTAGGTGACTTAGTGGGATATTATACGATCGTTAAAATGATAAACATCTATACAGAAGTGCTTCAAATTTTTTATAGAGCAAGTAGGGAGTGTGCTTTCATTTATGAAGCAAAAACAAAAGGAAACTATGAAGTAACATGATAATGTTTACAAAATAATATTAAGTAAAAAAGGTAGAAAATTGCATAGTTACCGTGCTTAATAACTTCAAATAAGAAATGTAGATTTTTTCTCTGCAAAATGACGATAACAAGGAGTCCTTGGAGCATTAAATGGGATGTTCAAGGAAAGTACCCAATACATAGTGGGTGTGCAGCAAAAGTTTCCACTTCCTGTCTTCAAAGGAACAGACACATCCAGCATGTCAAATACATCTTCATCATGACCCATTTAGCTTTCTTTCCCTCAAATGTAGGGTTGGAGTTGAATAAATGCTCAAACACCAGGGTAAAGTGAAGCGGGAGAATCTAGTAATTAAGAATAAATGCCCATTTTATAATGGGGTTGTTTGTTTTTTCTTTTCAGCACGTTTGAGTTCCTTGTAGATCCAAGATGTTAAGCCTTTGTCAGACCTGGAGTTGGCAAATACTTTTTCCCAGTCTGTAGGCTGTCTCCCTGCTCTCTTGATGGTTTCTTTGGCTTTGAAGAAGCTTGTCAGTTTAATGAGGTCCCACTTGTCTATCTTATCTCTTATGGCCTGTGGGTTTCGGGTTTTGTTCAGGAATTGGATGCCAGTTCCAATTTCCA